>NC_045440.1:38356213-38361063 GCF_002776525.5 Piliocolobus tephrosceles | reverse complement strand
CCCGCGCGCGCCTAAACCTTTCCCGCGCGCGCCTAAACCTTTCCCGCCGGCGCGCCCAAACCTTTCCGGCTCGCGCAAACTTTTTCGCGCCCAGGAAGATATGCAGCCTACGGCGCAGATGCGATCCTGCGCCCGGGAAAATTACAAACCCACGGCGCATGCGCAATTGTAATTTGAGAAGACCCCCCCCCCACCATCCTGGCCCAACCTCTTCCCCTGCCAGCCTATATAAGGCATCGCACCACCATTATTAAACGAGACTTGATCAGGCTATTTGTCTTGTCTCCATTTCTCGTGTTTTCTTGTCTCCTCCATTCCCACTCCTCCTTCCAGGGCCCGTTCGACTGTCCCGCGGGTCGGGACAGAAATTTAGGTCAGGGTCATAGAAGCAGGATTCAAATGTTAGTGTGTTGAAGAAGTAGAAAATAGAGAAAATGTAGATTACTTTTCTCTGCATGTTGAACAAACATTGAGAATGCACCATATGCTACATAGGCCCTGTGCTCACCTCAGATACACAGATGACTAAGGAGCATATGCTCTAGTACAGGAGAAAAACACATTAGTCAGATATATGCCAATGCGGTAAAATATGTTTAATTACTGATAACTGTGTAAGCCAAAGAACTTGCAAAGAAGAGGAAGTAGTTAATTCTGTCAGCTGTTGTGAGGAATTAAAGGGAAATATTCATAAAAATACGACAGATGATCCCAATTTTTGGAGGGGAAGTGACTTTTTTGGGTTGAAATGTGAAGAAGGGAAGGTAGTAAAGGTAGAGGGGACAGCAGATAAACAGATATGGGTGCTTCCTGGGATACAGATGACTCAGTGTTGCTAAAATATAAAACTCAAGAGAAAGTGATAGAGGCAAGAGGCAGACAGATGCCTAGGCAGATAGGGAAGGGTCCCTGTGAAACCCCATCTTCAAGCCCAAAACAGTCCAAAGGCTGAAAGACCGGACGCCTGGTCCCAGATGAAACCCGTGACACAGAGGGAAAACTTTCCCTGTTGGCCCACCCTTTCCCAGTTGATTCTTTCTGAATAATGCCTTTTAAGTAATCAAATGTTGCCTTTTCTGATGCTACCTATGGTTTGCTTGGGCACGCCCACATGCATACTAGGAAAACTGGTGCAACCACCAGGAATTCGTGCCTTATGCTATGGAGGAGCCTAGCCTTTTCAGCTTGCCTGTGAAAGTCCTGGTACTCCATTGTGAGGTGGGAACCTGCTGGAGAAACCCCTCTCTTTGCAGAGAGCTCCCCTTTTGCGTAATAAATTGCATCATCCTCACCCTTCATTATGTCTACCTGCCTAATTCTTCCTGGTCATGTGATGAGATCCTGAATTCTGCTGAACTAAGGAGCCGAAAATCCTGCATCAAAAGGATGATGAAAGACGAGCCAAAAAGTTACATGAAATGTGCTGTGTGTAGAATATATGAATTTTCCCTTTATGTAAGTTGGTGACATGGTTTGATTTGAATTTTAGGAAGATAAATTTGTAGGACTTTAAGATATAAAGTCAGATAAGGAAGTCTTTAAAATATTGTTCAAGGACTAAACTTAGGCAATGACAATGAATTTGGAAAGGAGAAGCCATATATTCAAGATCTATCTGGAAAATGAAATTGAAATGATGTGATGATTAAATTTGGGTCTGGGGGCTCAAGGTAAGAAAATCACTAGCCCAATAGCTCCATTTATTTATTTATTTATTTATTTTATTTTATTATTATTTTTTTTTGAGACGGAGTCTTGCTCTATCGCCCAGGCTGGAGTGCAGTGGCTGGATCTCAGCTCACTGCAAGCTCCGCCTCCCGGGTTTACACCATTCTCCTGCCTCAGCCTCCCGAGTAGCTGGGACTACAGGCGCCCGCCACCTCGCCTGGCTAGTTTTTTGTATTTTTTAGTAGAGACGGGGTTTCACGGTGTTAGCCAGGATGGTCTCGATCTCCTGACCTCGTGATCCAGCCGTCTCGGCCTCCCAAAGTGCTGGGATTACAGGCTTGAGCCACCGCGCCCGGCCAATAGCTCCATTTATATGCCCACTCTAGGCCCATGGTTTAGCCAAGTAAGACATAGTCTGAATTTCAGTGACCCCCAACTCTCACCCAAGGGACAGTAAACTATATTAATTTTTGTGAATTTTCATTGGCACCCAGCCTCTCTCATTTGTTTACGTACTATCTATGGTTGCTTTTACATTACAGCAGTAGAGTTGGTAATTGCAACAGAAACCACATGGTAGGCAAGTTTAAAGCACTTAGTATTTGGCCCTTCAGAAAAAGTTCACCAATCTCTGATTTATTACCCTGACCTGAGGCTCCTTTCTCAGTGTAGAACCTGCACAACTGAATTTTTGGGTCAAGAAGAGGAAGTGAGGATGATTTCCATGTTTAAGAATTAGGTGAGCAAATGAATGGATGGAAACAGGAATTGAGACAGAAATGTAGGTGAAAGTCAAAGGGTGGGGATAAATGTGGTAAATTCATTTTTAAATATATTGACATTGAATTACCTGTGCAATAAAAAGATATGACTATGGTGAAAAGTTGTATACACAGTTTAAAGTTCAGGAGAAAAGTCACATTAGAAATACACAATTGAGGCTAGACACGGTGGCTCACACCTGTAATTTCAGCACTTGGGGAGACTGAGGAGGGCGGATCCCCTGAGGTCAGGAGTTTGTGACCAGCCTGACCAACATGGTGAAATCCTGTCTCTACTAAAAATAAAAAATTAAGCAGGCATAGTGGCACATGCCTGTAATCCCAGCCTCTTGGGAGACTGATGTAGGAGAATCACTTGAACCTGGGAGGTGGAAGTTGCAGTGAGCCAAGATCGTACCACTGCACTCCAGACTGGAGTAACAGAGCAAGACACCATTTCAAAATAAAAAAGAAGAAGAAAAAGAAATATGCAATTTGAAAGCATAACTACAGCAAAAACCCTACATTGTGGTTAAAACCACAAGCGTGTATAAAGCCATTTGAGGTAATATGAAAAGCAAAAGGAGAAGAAAGCCTAGATTAGCACAATGGAGAATATCCACAAGGCAGATAGAGGAACTAACTGCAGCAATACAGATCAAAAACATAGTGACAGACGTTCAATGAGCTTGAATAGAATGACCCTATAGAAGTCAAGACAGTAGAGGATTTCACAGAAGTAGAGAATCGTCAGAAGGTCGAATGCATCATTACAGAGTTAAAGTAAGATTGACTTCTTTAAAAATCAAAACAATATTAGGAAGTCACAAATACATATTAGTTTATCTATGTACATTTAATAGAAATTTAGGTCAGGGTCATAGAAGCAGGATTCAAATGTTAGTGTGTTGAGGAAGTAGAAAACAGAGAAAATGTAGATTACTTTTGAAGGAGAGCCATAAGGCAGCAGGGAATTTGCATTTAAGAGTGATCTTTTAAGAATGAGAAGCTTGAGCAGTTTATAGTTGGCTATTGCAAGAAGGGGAGATTGAAGACAAAGGAGAGAGGAGAGTAATCGAATGCAGAAGGAGCAAAGGACTAGAAGAAGTGAAGGAGGAGAGAGAGAACAAGAATGGAATGTCTGTCCTTGCAGCAGCAGTAGGAGAAGATACGGAGTTTAAAGGAGTTCACTTTTTATGGACTCAATTTCTCGACAGATGGGAGTGAAAATCAAGTTGTGTGAGTTGAGATAGGGGTGGGTGTGAAATTAATTACAGAGGGGAAAAGACCAAGGACTTTAACCTAAACATACAAATGACATGGAAGGTCCGTGAGAACCCAGGGAAGTCTGAAAACTGTGAATTTGGAGTAGTATAGACCTATACATTACCCACAAATCACTTGGAAGTTTTCGGTCCCTGAGGATCTGAGACAAACCTGGGTTCAAGCTCCCAATTAATTCATAAGTTAGGTACATCCAACATCCTATTCACAGTCTCTGATTGACTGATTGATTGAGACACAGTTTCATTCTATCGCTCGGGCTAAAGTGCAGTGGTGCGATCTCAGCTCACTGCAACCTCTGCCTCTTGGGTTCAAGCTCCTAATTAATTCATAACTTGGGTACATCCAACATCCTATTCACAATCTCTGATTTATTTATTTTATTTATTTATCTTGAGACACAGTTTCATTCTATTGCTCAGGCTGGAGTGCAGTGGCACGATCTTGGCTCCACCTCCTGCATTCAAGAGATTCTCCTGCCTCAGCCTCCTGAGTAGCTGGGATTACAGGTGTGTGTCACCACGCCTGGCTAATTTTTTGTATTTTTAGTAGAGATGCGATTTTGCCATGTTGACCAGCCTTTGTCTCGAACTCCTGACCTAAGGTGATCCACCTGCCTCAGACTCTCAAAGTGCTGGGATTACAGGTGTAAGCCACTATGCCCAGACAAAGTTTATAGAGGTTTGAGAAAAGAGTGTTGACATAAAATTGCTGGGTTAGACACACCACAAGTTAGTGCCCTACAGGGAGTGCAGTCATAAGCATTGGAGTTATATTTTCTACTCAACAGAAATATTTTGCTGCTCTTCTGTATAAAAATCTACAAATTAAAGGCCAGGCATGGTGGCCTATGCCTGTAATCCCAGCACTTTTGGGAGGCCAAGGCAGGTGGATCACGAGGTCAGGAGACTGAGACCATCCTGGCTAACAGGGTGAAACCCCGTCTCTCCTAAAAAAAATACAAAAATTTAGCCAGCCATGGTGGTGGGCACCTGTCGTCCCAGCTACTCGGGAGGCTGAGGCAGGAGAATGGCCTGAACTCGGGAGACAGAGCTTGTAGTGAGCCAAGATCGCACCACTGCACTCCAGCCTGGGCAACAGAGCCAGACTCTGTCTCAAAAAAAAAAAAAAAAAAAA
>NC_045440.1:38350022-38356113 GCF_002776525.5 Piliocolobus tephrosceles | reverse complement strand
CGGTGGCTCAAGCCTGTAATCCCAGCACTTTGGGAGGCCGAGACGGCTGGATCACGAGGTCAGGAGATCGAGACCATCCTGGCTAACACGGTGAAACCCTGTCTCTACTAAAAACTACAAAAAACTAGCCGGGCGAGGTGGCGGGCGCCTATAGTCCCAGCTACTGGGGAGGCTGAGGCAGGAGAATGGCGTGAACCCGGGAGGTGGAGCTTGCAGTGAGCTGAGATCTGGCCACAGCACTCCAGCCTGGGTGACAGAGCGAGACTCCGTCTCAAATAAATAAATAAATAAATAAATAAATAAATAATTAAAAATCTACAAATTACCGTGTAATTTCAGACTGAAGTAGTGCAACAGTATTAATCAATACTAAGTAACACAGAAAACAAAGGGAAAACCTCTAGATGATTAAATCACCATAAAGTGAGATGGTTGCGACAATGCTCCAGGATGATATTGAAAAGACACACAGCCATCCTTTTGCTTCTGGATCATTTCTTTGGATAATATTCTTAACACATTTATAATTTAAAGAAAAACACATTTGTAAAACTGTATTTTTTATATGAACACTAAATTTTGGCTAAGAAAGTAGCATAGGAAAATTAAAAATAAAAGCATGCACAAAGATAAACCAGGTGCCGAGCCCGGTGGCTCACACCTGTAATCCTAGCACTTTGGGAGGCTGAGATGGGTGAATCACTTGAGGTCAGGAGTTCGAGAGGAGCCTGGCCAACATGGTGAAACCCCGTCTCTACTAAAAATACAAAAATTAGCCAGGCGTGGTGACACGCGCCTATAATCCCAGTTACTCAGCTACTAAAAATACAAAAATTAGTTGGGTGTGGTGGCAGACGTCTGTAATCCCAGCTACTTAGGAGGTTGAGGAAGGAGAATCGCTTGAACCCAGGGGGAGGAGGTTGCAGTAAGCTGAGATCACGCAACTGCACTCCAGCCTAGGGGACGGAGTGAGACTCTGTCTCCAAAAAAAGAAAAAATTTGCTGGGCGTGGTAGCAGGTGCCTGTAATCCCAGCTGTTCAGGAGGCTGAGGCAGGAGAATCGCCTCAACCTGGGAGGCAGAGGTTGCAGTGAGCCAAGATCAAGCCACTGCACTCCAGCCTGGGGAAGAGAGCAAGACTCCGTCTCAAAAAATAAAATAAAGTCTGGACGCGGTGGCTCACGCCAGTAATCCCAGCACTTTGGGAGGCAGACGCGGGCGCATTGCGAGGTCAGGAGATCGAGACCATCCTGGCTAACACGTTGAAACCCCATCTCTCCTAAAAAAAAAAAAAAAAAAAAAAAAATTAGCCGGGAGTGATGGCGGGCGTCTGTAGTCCCAGCTCTCAGGAGGCTGAGGCAGGAGAATGGCGTGAACCCGGCAGGCGGAGCTTGCAGTGAGACCAGATCGCACCACTGCACTCCAGCCTGGGCGACAGAGGGAGACTCCATCTTAAATAAATAAATAAATAAATAAATAAATAAATAAATAAACAAACAAATAAATAAATAAATTTTAAAATAAAATAAGGCCGGGCGCGGTGGCTCAAGCCTGTAATCCCAGCACTTTGGGAGGCCGAGACGGCTGGATCACGAGGTCAGGAGATCGAGACCATCCTGGCTAACACGGTGAAACCCCGTCTCTACTAAAAACTACAAAAAACTAGCAGGGCGAGGTGGCGGGCGCCTGTAGTCCCAGCTACCCGGGAGGCTGAGGCAGGAGAATGGCGTGAACCCGGGAGGCGGAGCTTGCAGTGAGCTGAGATCCGGCCACAGCACTCCAGCCTGGGTGACAGAGCGAGACTCCGTCTCAAAAAAAAAAATAAATAAATAAAATAAAAATAAAATAAAATAAATAAAATAAAATAAAATAAACCAGGTAAACATGAACAGGAAACTTGGGTGACAATATTAACATGAGAAAAATTAGAACTTAAACTATCGGAAAGATTAGAATTTGAAGCAGGTGATTTTAAATGAAATAAAAGGTTTAAGTTTTGATGGAAAGAAGCTGTTCTGACATTGCATCAAAGTAAAGTGAAGGAGAAAGAGCTATTACATGCCCTTCTAGAGACAGGCGAGCATCACAGGGGCCCTGTAGGAAGAGCTTTAAAGAGCAGATTATCAAGGTTTTGTTTTCATTTTACATTTTTTGGAGACAGGATCTCACTCTGTCACCCACACTGGAGTGTAGTGGTGCAAATATAGCTTATTGCAGTCTCAAACTCCCTGGGTCAAGCAGTCCTCCCACCTCAGCCTCCCAAGTAGCTGGGAACACAGGCACGTAGGATCATGCACAGCTAATTCTTTTTTATTTTTGTAGAGATGGGGTCTCACTATCTTGCCCAGGCTGATCTCAAACTCCTGACCTCATGTGATCCTCCTGTGTCAGCGTCCCGAAGTGCTGGGATTATAGGTGTGAACTACCACCTCTAGCCTGATTTTCATTTTTAAGCATCACTTGACTGCTATGCACAGAATGTGTTACAGCTGAACAGGAATGGAAATAAGGAAACAAGGGGAGGAGACAATAGTCCTGGGGCTACATGAAGGTGGATTAAACTGGGGTGGAAATGGAGAAAACTGGTCACCTTGGAAGTATATTTCAGAGATAGCGCTGAATTCATTTATTGTCAAATGGATCATTTGCAAATGGTGAAGACTATTGTGAGGATTATTTCTTTATTTTATTTATTGATCTATTTATTATTATTATTATTTTTTTTTTGAGATGGAGTCTCACTCTGTCGTCCAGGCTAGAGTACACTTGTGCGATCTCGGTTCATTGCAACCTCCGCCACCTGGGTTCAGGCAATTCTCCTGCCTCAGCCTCCCGAAGAGCTGGCACTATAGGCATGCACTACCACACCTGGCTGATTTTTGTCTTTTTAGTAGAGACAGAGTGTCACCATGTTGGCCAGGCTGGTCTTGAACTCCTGACATTGTGATCTACCTGCGTTAGCCTCCCAAAGTGCTGGGATTACAGGAGTGAGTCACTGTGCCCAGCCAAGACTACTGTCAGGTTTAGATTTTAAAAGTGAAGTTAAAGTTAACACAGGGCCTACTACAAAGTGAGCACTTTCTGTATAGTTATTACTATTACTATATTTTATAAACAAACTTCAACAGGGAATAAGAAAAAAAAATCAATTCTTAATGAAATGTAACAGGCTGCTATGAATAAATTTTGCTAATACACTTGAAAATTTCAATTGAGTTCCCATTTGTGAAATTGCAAAAATTCAAATTTTTATTTAGAAATAAAAAACCTAACTAGAACAATAAGCATAAAGAGAATAGAAAACGTAATTCAAAACGTACAGCTTAAAATGTCTGTAGTCTGAAGAGCTATGCTATATCAACAGATGGATGATCTGTTTCAGAACACAGAAAAGCATGAGAAGGCATCTAATTTGCTGAGTGTGGTGGCTCATGTCTGTAATCCCAGCACTTTGGGAGGCCAAGCTGGACAGATCACTTGAGGTCAGGAGTTCGAGATCAGCCCGGCCAACATGGGGAAATCCCATGTTTACTACAAAGGATACAAAAATTAGCTGGGCATAGTGGTGCGTGACTGTAATCCCAGTTACTCAGAAGGCTGAGTCAAGAGAATCTCTTGAACCCAGGAGGTGGTGATTGCAGTGAGCCGAGATTGTGCCACTGCACTCCAGCCTGAACAACAGAGGGAGACTCTGTCTTAAAAAAAAAAAAAAAAAAAGGCATCTAATGCATCTAATTCATCTTATGAAGAAAATGTAACTAAAGATTAATCCTTGAAATAACACTAACCAAGGCCACTACCACTGTTGCTATTTATGAATACAAAAAGACAATCCTGAAGATGTCATAAAATTGAGTTCAACAATATATTTAAAGATAAAGTGAATTTGAGCATTGCTATGGTTATGTTTTAATGTTAGAACATTGTTATTATACATGAAACAGTAAAATCTAGAAATATAGAAAAAGTTTGGGGACAGTATTTTGATAAACTACTACAGTAGAGGACATGCCAAAATAGCAACAAAGTTTTGCTGAAATTATTTCTAAAAAGCGTGGGACCTGACATTGGGGGATTTCTTTTCTTCTTTTTTGTTTATTTGTTTTCTTCCTTGAGGTGTGGGTGGATTTGAGTCTAAACTTAAGAGCTTTGGATCATGGCTATTGTCAGAGTATTCGACTTTCTCTGTTCCCTCCCCTGACCTGGCATGAGAGCTCAGTCATTCGTCTCAAAAATCACCAGGCAACCTATAATCCCAGCATTTTCAGAGGCCGAGGCTGGTGGATCCCCTGAGGTCAGGAGTTTGAGACCAACCTGACCAACATAGTGAAACCCCATCTCTACTAAAAATACAAAAAATAAGCTGGGTGTGGTGGCACGTGCCTGTAATCCCAGCTACTTGGGAGGCTGAGGCAGGAGAATCACTTGAACCCAGGAAGCAGAGGTTGCAGTGAGCCAAGATTGTGCCACTGCATTCCAGCCTGGGCAACAAGAGTGAAACTGTCTCAAAAAAAAAAAAAAAAAAAAAAAAAATCTGGCAAATATTAAAGAAATATTTGTTAATTGGTTAATATTGGTTAATATTGGTTAATGAGTCCATCTAGCATGCCAGAATATTTTTTCCTGGCCTTATAGTTTCTGGTGTGTGTTAAATTGTGTCTCCCCCGAATTCCTATGCTGAAGCCCTAGCCTTAGTATCTAAAAATATAACTGTATTTGGAGATAGGCCCTTGAAGAAGGTACATTGAAATGAGGCCTTTAGGGTGGGTCAAATTTAATCTGATTGGTGTCCATAAAGAAGAGGAAATTTGGACACAAAGAGACAGGGGGAGAGTGAGCACCGTAGCTCATGCCTGTAATCCTAGCACTCTGGGAGGCCGAGGTGGGCGGATCACTTGAGGTCAGGAGTTTGAGACCAACCTGACCAACATAGTGAAGCCCCATCTCTACTAAAAATACAAAAAATTAGCTGGGCTTTGTGGAGCGCACCTGTAATCCCAGCTACTCAGGAGGCTGAGGCAGAAGAATTGCTTGAACCCAGAAGGCAGAGGTTGCAGTGAGCTGAGACTGCACCACTGCACTCCAACCGGGGTGACAGAGTGAGACTCTGTTTCAAAAAAGAAAAAAAGGGAGAGAGACATGGGGACATGGGAAATTTGTGCATGGCAGAGAAAAGACCATGTGAGGACACAATAATAAGGAGGTCGTCTACAAGCCAAGGAGTGAGACCTCAGAAGAAACCAACTCCACGACACCTTGATCTTGGACTTCCTGCCTCAAGAACTGTGAGAAAATCAACTTCTGTGATTTAAGCCCCCGTTTGTGGTATTTTAAGCCCAAATGTTTGTGACTGCTGTTACAGCAGCTCTCACAAACCATTATACTATTAAATCTGACTTCACAATCTCGAAGGTAAGTAAGGATCAGCACCCTGTCTGGGGCACCAGCAAAGGCACAGAGGCCTCCTTATGGGATTTGTGAGTTGAATAGGGGGTCCTCATCTCAAAGAAACATTGAACTCAGAGCATCTGCCCAAACCAAAAGTAAAAGTGCATGGAATCACTGAGGACTTAAATGCCAGGAGATGAGGACTAGAATGTAATGTGTAGGAGCGGAGAGTTTTCACACTGGTCTTTTTATCACGTCTGTATCCTAAACAACTTCCTAAATGCCCTTAGGCATAGAAACTGGTGAATAAGTTTTCACTAAATGGAAACAATAAAATGGCCAGAAAAATTTTGAAAGAATAGAAAATTCAGAAAGGGTTATTAAGTTGAAACTAGAGAGACAGAACAAATGGTATTCAGTTAAGATGGCAGTTGTTCTCAAAACTAGCCAGTGATTGCAAATTATTTTTAAGGACAAGATAGGGAATTTTTGTACAAATGGTGTGATTTAAATTTAAACATCTCAGGTAAAAGAGAAAAGTTTTGTTATTATTTTTGTTTTTGTTTTGAGATGGAGGGCCGAGGCGGGTGGATCACTTGAGGTCAGGGGTGCCAGACCAGCCTGGCCAACATGGTGAAACCCTGTCTACTAAAAATACAAAAATTAGCTGGGTGTGGTGGTGGGCTCCTGTAATCCCAGCTACT
>NC_045440.1:38304453-38349622 GCF_002776525.5 Piliocolobus tephrosceles | reverse complement strand
CCTGCTTCGTATGCAAGAGCAGGACTTATAATATTAATGGGGGAATGACCTGCTTCGTATGCAAGAGCAGGACTTATAATATTAATGGGGGAAATGCCCTGCTTCGTATGCAAGAGCATATAGTCCTCTACATTTCCCCTTTCCTTATTTACAAGTTTGAATTTCTTTCAAAACCATCATTACATGTTGAGCTCGCTGGGATTCGGTGTTTGCCCTTTGGCACCATCTCCAGCAGACTGTGAAAATGACAAAAGCAAGAACAACAATCAATACATTGCCAGAAACAGAGGTCAGTAAGGTTTTTACAGGGCTCATAGGGTTCAAAGACGTCAAACTTTGTACAATACCAGTCATCAAATCTACACCAGTCAGCAATGGTAACTGATTGCGAAATGTTTCAGAAATGTTCTGTGTTAATTCTTGTATTCCTCAGGAAAGATTATTATGACCAATTAAAAGTCTCTTTATATCAGTCCAATTAGGTACAGTGCTGTTAAAAGGAACAGGAGTAATACAAAATTGGGTAGTATTCCAATCATATTTCAACAAAGCTCGTGTATTCAACACTGTTAGCTGATCTCCCAACCAAGAAACCACTTGTTCCAGATTATCCACTCGCTCAAATGAGCATCTATACATGTTTGTCTTGTCTTGTGTTGTCTTGTGTGTTCATTCCTTTGTTCAGGAAACACGCGGACCCCAACACTGAACTCCAGAGCCTCACGTCTAAGCTCTCTCAGTTCTCCTCACTCTTGTCACCTGCGCTAACCTTCTTGATGCCAAGCTAATTTCCTTGTATTCACCATGTCTAAAGAGAAATTAGCCCTCCCTCCAAAAACACACCTCTATGCCCCCTGTACACATGTACGGCACATGAAACATTTATTTGTATGAATTGGTGAGGCACACATTTTCCACAATAAATGTTGGAACTTGGAAAAGTTTGAACGTTGACAGAAACAATGGGATAGAATATTTGAAACCAAGTCAGACTCCTTCCCCCAAACCAGAATTTTTTTAAGTCACTGTCTTGACTATGTTTTCTTCACATACGTTCAAGCAACTATCTATAGTGAGAAACCAAAAGAGATACTGAAGGAACTTCTGGGGCCACTGGACATGAAAGTACAGCCTCCTGACTCTGATGCTTGCCTTTCAACTAAAGGAAAGTAAGATCTGGTGTCCCCTTGAGCAGGACAGCCAATCGTGATTCTCCATCTGCTCTTGCAACACTCTGCCTGGTGATTTTAGTGACTGGGTCCCTCCTCATCTGTGAAGCAACCTGGGGCAGATTTTGATGAAAATGTCCTTCTGCTACCTCTTCCCAGAAAGGGAGTTGTTGAAAAAAGGTCACACCAATGAAAGAAAATCAAAACTGAAACAGGGAAGTACATTTTGAGAAATCTGGGGAAAATGATCATAACGGAGTAAAACCAGTTTCACAACGGACTTTTTCCCACATAAGCTCAGGAAAGGAAATTCCATCAACGTAACCATAGCATGTCAGGCAGGGAGTGTCATGAGAACTTGATTCTCATCTGTTTCTCCTATTTCCATAGTTACAAAAGAGGAAAGAACAAAGAGAGGAACTGTACAACTGTGGATCTACGTCATGTTTAACTCATTTGTAATATTATTTTTCCTCAGCTCAGTGTACACATTTAATTCCAATAAGAGCAATTTGGTCTTTTCTTCCTTTGGAACTAGGCAGGATATTCCTGAATTGGGTTAGACATATAGAGTGGAGTTTTAACAAGCACTGGCTCAAGGTCAGAAGACTGGCTTCTGGTCCTTACACTGGATTTATGAAAGTGTTTTCACATTCATTCTCCACAGGAATCTGGTGGAGGTGGCAACAGATCTCCATCCAGTAAATGTGAAAATTGAGGGTTAGGGGATGTTTGTGATTCGCTCAAAGTCACAAGAGCTACTAAGTGCAACTTAGGGTGACCAACTCATCCGAATTGTCCCAGCACTTTCCTGGTTTAGTACTCAGAGTCTTGCATGTCAGGAGTTCATCCGGTACCTAACAAATAGGGACACTTGGTCAACCTAGTGGCAGTGTCAGAGGAAACAGTCCGGTCCTCTGGACCACAACCCAACTGTGCATAGTAACACAGGACTTATTAAGAAATTATTTGTAGGCAACTAGAAAGGGTGAAAGAGGTCTCACTGGAATTTTCCTTTAATAAAAAGCAGCCTGAAACCACTTCTTCTCTAAAAGCAGCCTGATATATATACAAACTAGGAGCTTTCATATGTAAACGACAGCAGCTGTACCTGGGAGCCAGGTACATTCAATATGGAAATTATACTCTCTTCTGTTTTGTTTTTGTTTTTGTTTTTGTTTTTTTTTGAGGTGGAGTCTTGCTCTGTGGCCCGGACTGGAGTGCAGTGGCCGAATCTCAGCTCACTTCAAGCTCCACCTCCTGGGTTTACGCCATTCTCCTGCCTCAGCCTCCCGAGTAGCTGAGACTACAGGCGCCCGCCACCTCGCCCAGCTAGTTTTTTGTATTTTTAGTAGAGACGGGGTTTCACCGTGTTAGCCAGGATGGTCTCGATCTCCTGACCTCGTGATCCAGCCGTCTCGGCCTCCCAAAGTGCTGGGATTACAGGCTTGAGCCACCGTGCCCGGCCTGTTTTTCTTTTTTTGAGACAGAATCTCACTCCATCACCCAGTCAGGAGTGCAGTGGTACGATCTCCGCTCACTGCAACCTCCATCTCTTGGGTTCAAGCGATTCTCCTGCCTCAGCCCCTGAGTAGCTGGGATTACAGGTGCTCACCACCACACCCAGCTAATTCTCGTATCGTAAACCCTCTGTAGAGACAGGGTTTCACCATTTTGGACCGGCAGGTCTCGAACTCCTGGCCTCAGGTGATCCGCCCCCCTCCCCCACCTTGGCCTCCCAAAGTGCTGAGATTACAGGCATGAACCACTGCGCCCGGCCCTCACTCTTTTCCTTGTCACCAGGTGTGTCGGCATCATGACAGGCTCCAGGTAAAACCACGTGTAAAGGTATCATGGTGGCCGCCAGGTGGAGGCTGTATTTGCAAATAAAAGACTAGGGTGGGAGGGCCAGTCTTTTCCCCGGCTATGTAAATGGCATACCGGATCAAACCAATCCCCTGGGCCCTATGTAAATCAATCACCGCCTCGTCCAGCCTTTGTACAAAATCCATTGCCTTCCACCACAAAGCAGACCCTCTTGGGCGACCCGCATTTTCAGCATAAAGAAGCGTTTTTTCTCTCTCTTCCTTTATGTCTATTAAACTTTCAGCTCCTAAACCCACTCGTGTGTATCCGTGTCGTGAATTCTTTTCTCGGTGGAGACAAAGAACCAGGATATATATCCCAGAAAATGGAGCCTTTCATTAGCACCCCTGCTGTCATTACTACTGATGCTGGAGTTACTTGCAGATTTGTAACTTAATTTCAAGACTAACAGCTGGGCCGGGAGCGGTGGCTCATGCCTGTAATCCCAGCACTTTGGGAGGCCGAAGCAGGTGGATCACCTGAGGTCGGGAGTTCGAGACCAGCCTGACCAACATAGAGAAACTCTGTATCTTACTAAAAATACAAAATTAGCTGGGCGTGGTGCCATAGGCCTGTAATCCCAGCTACTTGCCAAGGCTGAGGCAAGAGAATCTCTTGAACCCGGGAGGTGGAGGTTGTGGTGAGAAGAGACTCTGCCATTAGAAATTTCTAAGAAGGGGAAAGGAAACCTTGCTAACAAACAATACCTGTTTCTTAATTCTACTTTGGACTCAAATTGTAAGGCAAATCCGTTTCATCATTTAGCCCTTATCAACACTGTTTTTCTCATCTGCTATTGTCCAAAGCCTAGAGCATTAAAACTATCAAAGCTTTTACAGACCATCAGGTGTCAACCCCCTCTTTCTACATTTGAGCTAGCTGAACTCCAGAGGAAATGACTTCCTCAAAGTCATGAGTGGCAAAAGCAGAACTAGTTCTGCTTATAACTCTTGACTTTTAATTATTATTATTATTATTGTTATTACATCCTAAATGAGGGCCAAGACCACTCAGTTAAAAACTTTGGGGTCCAGGCCAAGTGCGGTGGCTCATGCCTATAATCCCAGCACTTTGGGAGACCAAGGGAGGCAGATCACTTGAGGGTCAGAAGTTCGAGACTGGGTTGGTCAACATGGTGAAACCCCCCCCCCCACTAAAAATACAAAAATTGGCCGGGCATGGTGGTGCATGCCTGTAGTTCCAGCTATTCAGGAGGCTGAGGCAGGAGAATCCTTGAACCCAGGAAGCGGAAGTTGCAATGAGAGGAGATCATGCTGTTAGGAATGAAGTTTTTGGTGTCACAGAAAAAGAATGAATGTGGGAACAAATGATCTCTCAGCAACGGGAGCTTTACTTTCTGCAGAAAGGGTGCTACTCAATAGCTGTCCAGCCATGAGAGCACACCAAACAAAGGACACAGAGTTATTTATAACCTGATGCATCACCCTACTGCTATGTCCAGCTTCCATTGGCTGGAATAGGACCTCACATTTTACTCTTTACCCAATTGGCTATTAGTTTAAAACGTTTTTAATTCGGTAAAGGAACAGAGCAAAGAAAGAAAAGCAAGTTGCCCAGGGATAGTTAAGGAAGCATCTCGAATAAGGAGTGACATGCACGATGGGCTGGGGCTTTTCTAGTTCTGTCCAGGCATGCCGGAGCAAGCTACAACAGCTGATTCGGACAGCCACTAATAGTGGTTAGCAATGTTATAGTAAGAAATCGTGACTTTTTATAATCTTTGAAGAAGAACTTTCCCATTTCCCACAGTGCCACTGCACTCCAGCCTGGGCAACAGAAAGAGATTCCATCTCGAAAAAAAAAAAAATATATATATATATATATATATATACACATTGCAGTTCGATGTTGCAGTCATTGTAGTAATTTAGAAGAAGTTCCACCTCCACCCTCCAGCCCAATTTGCCATTCAACTATGATTAAAGAATAGTGTGGAATTCAAAGGGCTTTTACTGAATACCTACACTGAGGCTTGTCTACTTCTGAGTGTTACTGGAGTGATATAAATAAAGAATTCTGCTGCTTCCATGAGTAGAGAGCTGATTTGTTTAGTTTAGTTTTGTTTTGTTTTGTTGAAACGGAGTTTCGCTCTTGTTGCCTAGGCTGGAGTACAGTGGCACTGTGAGAAATGGTAAAGTTCTTCTTCAAAGATTATAAAAAGTCACGATTTCTTACTATAACATTGCTAACCACTATTAGTGGCTGTCCGAATCAGCTGTTGTAGCTTGCTCCGGCATGCCTGGACAGAACTAGAAAAGCCCCAGCCCATCGTGCATGTCACTCCTTATTCGAGATGCTTCCTTAACTATCCCTGGGCAACTTACTTTTCTGTCTTTGCTCTGTTCCTTTACCCAATTAAAAACGTTTTAAACTAATAGCCAATTGGGTAAAGTGTAAAATGTGAGGTCCTATTCCAGCCAATGGAAGCTGGACACAGCAGTAGGGTGATGCATCAGGTTATAAATAACTCTGTGTCCTTTATTTGGTGTGCTCTCGTGACTGGACAGCTATTGAGTAGTACTCTTTCTGCAGAAAGTAAAGCTCCCCTTGCTGAGAGATCATTTGTTCCTAGTATAATTAAGAAAGAGGTATTGTTTGTTAGCAAGGTTTCCTTCCCCTTCTCAGAAATTGTTGCAAAGATTTAATCCTTCCTACCAGCCCTGAAAGCACCCAAGTTTCCTCATGTTCTCTTTTTTCTCCCACTAGCAAGTCAAGATAAACTAATTTACATCAAAATGTCATGGTAGTGATCCAGGATAGTTTATAAGTAAATGCTCCCGGAGGGATCTGCATTATAAACATGTAGTCATGCAAAGGAGAAAATATTTCACAGAGAAATTCCAGGTATTCTGTTGAAGGGGCTTGAGTCTTGCTGTGACCTTAGCTCATGCACTTGGAAGTGCCATGTCTCAGGTGCTGAGGCTCTATATTTGTTCTTATAATTTATCTCTATTTAAGTTCATTCTTTTTCTTGATAACTACAGGTTTGCTTATAATTTCTCTTGCCTGACAATCTAGTCAAAAGAAACTGAAACAAAAAATATTCCATTTGACCTGTTCTCTATGGCATCTGTCACTTCTTTTTGATGGTAATGATAATCTATGCTCTTTGTAGCATCTTTCTCAGTTAAACAACTTGATATTTATGTTGCATGTCTCTTAATAATCACATACATTTTTAAAAAAACAAACCAACCAACATTTCAAGAAATATATTCTGACCTATCCTTACCAAGGCTCTATCCTTACCAGAGAATCTGGAAGAAGAAAGCCATACTCTTCAGATATGTGGTATCTTTCCAAAGACAAAGGAACTGCTGTCTTCACATTCGGTCTTTGGGTCTCCATTATTTTGCTTGAAGTATCCACATGGAAAGTGTCACTGAAGAATCAACTGTGCCTAATATATGAAACACCCAGGTTGCATCCTTTGGTTCCAGTTAGTTGCGCAGTGTCTCAAGTACAGGGGAAAACTTTGCCCTGAGGTTGAATTCCAGATTGTCATGGCCTTTCTCTGAGACAGGGCTGAGTAAATAATTTTAAAAATGCTGATTAAACAAACAGACAAACCAAACAAACTCAAAGAAATTCCCTCATTTTCTCTCACACACCAATATGAGAAAAGTGATTTTAATCCCAGAGACAAATTTGTTCCACATTGGAAAAGGAGAAATGAAATAGACCTGTGGTCGTGGCTTATCAAACCTGTACCCTAACAGGAACCTGCTCCATTGCGAACTTTGACAAATGGGTCAGAGTTACTCCAAATGGAGTAAACTATCAAAATTAGAAGTTACATGCAGACAATTATTTCAGTGATCTCTGGTGCGCAGGGAGGGGAGGAAGGGCCTGCCAGAAGCTCAGGGGGTGTTGTACGTAGTTTGAGCAACATAGTCTAAGATTACGATTGATTTATTTTAAGAAACAACACAGTAACTTTTTTAAATATTTGAACACATTAAAGACAGATTTTTTTTTATTTAGCAAATGAGATAATAAATACTAACAAACGGCCGGGCGTGGTGGCTCAAGCCTGTAATCCCAGCACTTTGGGAGGCCGAGACGGGTGGATCACGAGGTCAGGAGTTCGAGACCATCCTGGCTAACACGGTGAAACCCCATCTCTACTAAAAATACAAAAAACTAGCCGGGCGAGGTGGCGGGCGCCTGTAGTCCCAGCTACTCGGGAGGCTGAGGCAGGAGAATGGCGTAAACCCGGGAGGCGGAGCTTGCAGTGAGCTGAGATCTGGCCACTGCACTCCAGCCTGGGCGACAGAGCGAGACTCCGTCTCAAAAAAATAAATAAATAAATAAATAAATAAATAAATAAATAAATAAATACTAACAAACTTGATAATAGCATTGTTTGAAATGTTTGTTCCTCCGTGCTGTAAAGAAACAGCACTTGAACATAAATTTATTTAGTAAGGTCATTTTTACTTCCTGCAGAAAAGGTACACTCACCAGCAATTTTGCCACAAGAGTACACCTTATAAAGGAAACAGGGTCATTTATAAGCTGACATGTCCACCCTACTGCTATGTCTGGTTTCCATTGGCTGGAACAGGACCTCACATTCTGTATTTGTCCCAACTGCCTAACAACTTAGAACTTTTTAAAAGAGGCAAAGGTAGAGGAGAACAAAGGAAGGAGGAAGTAACTTGTGGAACACTGAGAAAGATAAAAACACTTTTAAATCAGGAAATGAACAGGTTATGACCTAATGCTTGCTTGGGCCAGTATAACCACGCCAGGGCAAATATTTAGGCTAAATTGTGGGAGCTAAGAACATAGCATACATTGATTTCCTTATTAAGGCTAGCAGATATTTAAGAATGTTAGCACAGGTCTTTGAATAAATTTTGTTTCTAAGAGAAGTTACTATTTACTCCTAATGAGATGGGGAGGAAAGTCTTTGAAGAGGAACCTTTCTCTACTTTACTTTTTACAGCATGAACGAATTATTTAATTAAATACTCGACTTTTTTTTTTTTTTTTTTTTTTTTTTGCATACCTCGGCTCTAGTCCTAGAGTTTTGCTCCTATTTCTCTGACTTGAGAGCAGTGGCGTGATCTCTGCTCAATGTAACCTCTGCCTCCCAGGTTCAACAGGTTCAAGCGATTATCCTGCCTCAGTCTCCCAAGTAATTGGGATTATAGGCACCCACCACCACACCAATTTTTTGTATTTTTAGTAGAGATGGGGTTTCACCATGTTGACCAGGCTGGTCTCGAATTCCTGACCTCAGGAGACCCACCCACCTTGGCCTCCCAAAGTGCTGGGATTACAAGCATGAGCCACTTCGCCTGGCATTATGTCCAAAATTTGACCTCTAAGCACCTTTGTAGTAAGACCTTTGCTCAAGCCCTCAAAAATGATTTACTGCTCCTGAAATAACTAGTATTTTGTTCTTTGGTCTAGCTATTCACACTGTCTTTGCAAAATATTTTCTTGACAGTCACCACGATGAATCTCTACTCTACTTCTACTTCTCTCTTTTAAAGTTTTTCTTTTCTTTTCTTTTTTTTTTTTTTTTTTTTTGAGATGGAGTCTTGCTTTGTCACCCAGGCTGAAATGCAGTGAAGCGATCTCAGCTCACTGTAGCCTCTGCCTTCCAGGTTCAAGCAATTCTCCTGCCTCAGCCTCCTGAGTAGCTGGGATTACAGGTCCCTGCCACCACACCAGGCTTATTTTTGTATTTTTAGAAGAGGTGGGGTTTCACTGTGTTGGTCAGGCTGTCTGGAACTCTTGACCTTCAGGTGATCCGCCTGCCTCAGCCTCCCAAAGTGCTGGCATGAGTTACCGCACCCAGCCAAAGTTTTTTTTTCAATTTTATTTGTATTTGGTACATAAGAATGGTATATACTTAAGAGTTGCATGTGATATTTCTATACATGTGTGCAATGTGTAATGATCAAATCAGGGTAATTGACATCTCCATCACCCAAACAGTGATCGTTTCTTTGTTTTGGGAAGCAGAGAGTAGAACAGTGGTTACCAGAGGATGGGATGAATATGGGGAGGAGGGACAGGGAGAGGTTGGTTAGTGGGTACAAAATTATAGTTAGGTAGCAGGAATAAGTTCTAGTGTTTTATAGCACAGTAGGGTGACTATAGTTAATAATATATTGTATATTTTAAAATAGCTAGAAGAGAGAGTTTTGAATGTTTCCAACAGAAACCCCACTTATCTTTTAAGACACATCTCAAACGCTAATACTTCCATGAACACTTCTTCAGAATTGTTTTCTTTCTGCAAAATTCTACAGTCGATCTGTACCTCATTTGCATCACACTTCCAGTTCTATCCGGTCTGATTGTTACTAACGTAGTAACCTCATCCTTCCTATTAGATTATAAGCTCCTTGAAAACAGAACCCATATCCAACCCTACTTTGTATTTTCCTTTAGCCACAAGCCCAATATCTGGCACTCAATAAATATTTGTGGGATGGATGATCTCTTAGTCTCATTATGGACCTCACATTTGTAGGACCAGTGTCTGCCTGTCAGGTAGAACTTTGTACTGCTTTCGGTCACACTGCTTTACTCCCAGCCCCAGAAACTTACCCTGCAGTAAGGAACACAGGGCCATACCCTACATGAAGCCCTGTCTGGCCTCTTTCTTACTAAGAGGAAGTTGACTAGATACAGTTGTGCTCAGAAACTTTCTTTCCTAACAGTAAGGCTGGGAATTTTGGCGTTTTGTGTTCCATGATCAGCTTTCCATGAGTCACAGTAGTACCAGTGCACAGCCAGGGATCCATTTCTATCTGTCGGGGTATTAGGGCCTTTTGGAAATGGGCCAAGGAGAAATTAGAAAAAGAAAAAGAATATATGGTCACAGTTGAACTTTTTAGGGCATCATTTACTTGTTTCCTAAAAGCAACATCAGATATACTTAGTTTCAGTTTCTAAGTCGATAACACTGGTACACTGAGTGTTTTTGTCCAGTTCATTAATTACTTCTTTCTTCCTAAATTCAATGGGGACATTTAAGTCCTTTCCTTGATTAACTTTTCAAGTATCTGACATTGCAGCCTACCTTTTTTTTTTTTTAACCCTTTTACCTTCCTGACATTTTCCATGACATCTATCCCTCCTTATTTTACTATACTTAATAATAAATACATACATACATACATACATACATAAAGACTGCAATCATGGAATTTTCCTTCCTTCCTTCCTTCCTTCCTTCCTTCCTTCCTTCCTTCCTTCCTTCCTTCCTTTTTTTGACAGAGTCTCGCCCTGTCATTCAGACTGGAGTGCAGTGGTGCGATCTCTGCTCACTGCAGCCTCCGCCTCCCGGGTTCAAGCAATTTTCCTGTCTCAGCCTCCCAAGTAACTGGGACTACAGGCATGCTAATTTTTGTATTTTTAGTAGAGACAGGGTTTTGTCATGCTGGAAACGCTGGTCTCCAACTCCTGACCTCAAGTGATCTGCCTTACCTTGGCCTCCCAAAGTGCTGGGATTACAGGTGTGAGACACCACTTCCAGCCTCTTTTTTTTTTTTTTGAGTTGGGGTCTTACTCTGTCACCCAGGCTGGAGCGCAGTGGCGCACTGTCGGCTCACTGCAACCTCCACCTCCCGGGTTCAAGCAATTCTCCTGCCTCAGCCTCCCGAGTAGCAGGCGTGTGCCACCACGCCCGGCTAATTTTTGTATTTTTAGAAGAACCAGGGTTTCATCATGTTGGTCAGGCTGATCTCAAACTCCTGACCTCGTGATCCACCGCCCTCAGCCTCCCAAAGTGCTGGGATTACAGGCATGAGCCACTGTGACCGACATGAGTGTGGATTTCTACTGCACCATATCCTCACCAGCACTGAGTGCTGTCAGTGTTGGGGATTTTCACCAATGAAGTAGAAATGTAGTGGTAGCTCATTGTTTTCATTTGCAATTTCCTAATGGCATATGATGTAGATCATATTTTCATATGCTTGCCACTTGTATTTCTTCTTTGATGGGGTTTCTGTTCAGATCTTTTGTCCATTATTTAACTGAGTTGTTCATTTTCTTGTTTTTGAGTTTTAAGAATTATTTGTATATTTTGATAATTGTCTTTTATCACATATGTCTTTTGCAAATATTTTCTCCCAGTCTGCGGCTTGTCTTTTTATTCTCTTGATGATGCCTTTCCCAGATCACATTTTAATGTTGATATGTGATATAGAGCTTGTCATTTTTTTTTCTTTGATTGTGCCTTGGTGTTGTATATAAAAAGTTATCTCCAAACCCAAGGTTACCTAGGTTGTCTCTTATGTTATCTCTAATAGTTTTATGGTCATAGCAGTTTTTAAAATGAGTTTATTAGCATATTACTTTAAAATAATTGTTAAATGAAATAAATCAAGGATAAAGTGATGTTATATTTTATAAAATTCATTTTCAGATATATTTCCTGAGAAAATTCATATATATATATAAATATATAGTTTTCCTCACAAAATTCCTTTATATAGCTATAGATATAGACAGAGAAGTTTTTGTAGAGATAAGAGTTTCACTATGTTGCCCTTGCTGATTTCAAACTCTTGGGCTCAAGTGATTGTCCCATCTCAGCCTCCCAAAGTGCTGGAATTATAGGTGTAAGCCATCATGCCTGGCTGGAAAATTCTGCTACAAAAGAAATATAAAACAAACACATTCTAATATCTGTTTCTTGTAATATAAATACAAATTATTTAAATTTTTACAAACTCCCATATCTTTTTTCCATAGTTCTTAACATGTCTAAGAAGTAGGGAAACAATAAAAGTGCAAGTAAAATACACACGTTTTACATTTTGTTTTTATAAAACAGTTCATTACAAATATACGAATGCAATAAGTTTGTTTGCATGGTCTACAAGCAATGTTATGTTGATTATTTCACTTTTTGATCATTACATTGTAAGGACTAAAGTTCCCTTGATCTTTGTTGTGTCATTAAAATACACATGTTTTGAGATGACACGGTTGCTCACACCTGTAATCCCAACACTTTGGCAGGTTGATGCAGGAGGATCCCCTGAGGCCAGGAGTTTGGGACCAGCCTGGGCAACGCAGCCAGACCATGTCTCCACAAAAATATAAAAAATTAGCCAGATGTGGTGGTGCGTGCCTGTAGTCCTAGCTACATGGGAGCCTGAGGTAGCAGGATCAGTTGAGCCCAGGAATTCAAGGCTGCAGTGAGCTAGGAACACACCACTGTACTGCAGTCTGAGTGACAAAGTGACACTTCGTCGCAAAAACAAAAGAAAAAGATAATTTGGTATAGTTTTAAGTTCTCATAGAAAAGCTTCCTGAAATAGAAAGTTATATTACAGAAAAATCATTCCCTTTAAGCCATTAAAAAGTTATTTATGAAATATGTCTACCTAAATAAAGTTTTAATTGATGAAAACTAGTGTTTTTTTTTTTTTTTTTTTTTTTGAGACGGAGTCTTGCTCTGTCACCCAGGCTGGAGTGCAGTGACCAGATCTCAGCTCACTGCAAGCTCCGCCTCCCAGGTTTATGCCATTCTCCTGCCTCAGCCTCCCTAGTAGCTGGGAATACAGGTGTCCGCCACCTCGCCCAGCTATGAAAACTAGTATTTTTGATAAGAAAACTTTAAAGAGATGAAAGACACTGTAATTTCTGTTTGATGTAAACTGGAAATTTTTCATTTTCTCTATACCTAGTTATTTTACCTTTCTGTGAAATATAACTGTTGGAATATAATCCTGCCTGCGTGATAAATTGGGAGCCATCATTCAACTGTATCCACAGAGATCCACAGAGTTTACTATGTCGCTCAAACAACATTTTCCACAAAACAGAATTCAAAAGCTGTTCTGATTTTGGAAGACGATCATTGAGAGTGCCAGAAAAGGAGTTTGGCCCAAAGTTGTAGCTGTGCAATCATGTTCTTTGTAATATGACAATAGATATGTTAAATATGAGTATCTATTGCAGAGAAGATGAACTAGTCATGATTAAACTAGTTATGATTATTCTTTTAAAAGATGTCATTCCTCTCACTGCAAAGTTTGACCCACAGAAGGAGGAGGAGATAAGCCCTTAGGGGCCTAACACTGCCAGATTGTCTATGAATACCAAAAAGGAAGGACGACTTCCACTTTTATTTTCTTCTTTGGAAATTATAGATTTCAGTTTCAAACAAATGAAACATGCCTAATTAGCATTGACCAAATATATTTTCATTTTCTCTTTATGGAGGCTAAAGCAACTCTATCTTGGATGCTAATCCACCATGTTGACTTCTGATTAACTCCAGTTCTAGGAATGCCTCTAAGGTTACTACTTAATCTACTCTTAAGAGCACATACTTGCTGTAAATCCTGCGGTTAAACAAATTACTGTAATTGTCTTTCCCTATGGTATATAAGCCCTGGGTCTGGGGATAGAGGATCCACCAACTCATCTCAGGGCATCTCATCTCAAACGGCTTCTGTTCATAAGTCCCTATTAATTTTTCTTTTTCTGAGAAACTAGAATTGCCAGCCTCTTTCTTCAGCCTGTCAGCATCCTTGACTTTTGGGGGTAGATTTGCAGAGAATTGTTCACAGTGGAACACATTTTCAAGCTACCAACTTTACTTCCTCCTTTCAATGTGTAAGATTTCTCACAAAATTTTCCAAGATTTTGCAATGACTTGAATTAAATCTCTTTTGGATAGTATTTGCTCTATCATAATACCAGACCTCAAAATCAATAGCAGGGTAATTTTTTTCATCAAAATGCATTTACAGTACCTTGTAAAATAGATGGCCTTATAAAAGAGAGACAGATCCTGTAGGTAGAATAAATCTGGAAGTACATTCATATTTCCTCCAGTATGTTTCTGGTATATTGTTAAACCTGTACTTACTGATGTTAGTAGGTGGATGCATTCTATCAGCAAGAGAAAACTTCCATCATGTGGATAATATATTGTAATCATATCTCCATCCCTGAATATACTAAGACCTCTCTTAGAAGTTTTGTGGATACTTCTTCTGAATGAAGTATGTTCATTATCGCCCTTTTGATTTTCAGTTATGACTGATTTTAACTTGCACATAGTTAAAGAAGGCATAATACTTCATAATGTACATGTCTGAAAACTCGATGGTGGTTTCATACTTGAGGTTTGCTGTCTTCCAAAACAACTGCCATTTCATAATCTGCCAATTCATTTAGTGTTCTTGACTGTGCCATTGTCAAATGTGGCCTCAAAAGTAATGCATAGGCTGGGCATGGTGGCTTACTCCTGTAATCCCAGCATTTTGGGAGGCCAAAGCAAGTGGATCACTTGAAGTCAGGAGTTTGAGGCCAGCCCGGCCAACATGGTGAAACCCCGTCTCTACTAAAAGTACAAAAATTAGCTGGGTGTGGTGGTGAGCAACTGTAATCCTAGTTACTTAGGAGGCTGTGGCAGAAGAATGGCTTGAACCTGGGAGACAGAGGTTGCAGTGAGCCAAGATCATGCCACTGCACTCCAGCCTGGGCAACAGAGTGAGACTCTGTCTAAAAAAAAAAAAGTAATGCACAAAGCATTCAGCCCATGGACCAAACATTAAAAGCAAGTACATGTACACTTTGCAATTTCTGGGGAAACATAGTTAGGAATTTTACAATAGAGAATTTTCCAATTGAGTTGCTAGCCCCAAATTGTCAGTCTTGATGTTACATTATGCATACAAGTTTAGAAAAGAAGTTAGTTACCAGTGTACTTATCATAATAATGAAAATGCAACATTCTTGCGATGATTGTGTTCTTTAGGTGTGTGTTGCCTTCTGTATTATGGTACATTTCTAATATCAAGTCTAATCCAATCCTTGTCTTTAAAATATTTATAAAGCTCCAGTGTAGGAGGATGTTTCAACTGGCAGTGCATTTTCATCTCATTGTGGACTCTCTGTATTCTCATTGCTTTCTTAGCCATCATCTGGACCGAAATTTTCAAAATAGTGTGTCTGGACTCAGTTTTGCAGACATCAGCAAATGATCCCTTACCAGGCAGATTTCCAACTTTAAAATTTTCCATCTTCTTTCTGTGGCAAGTCACAATATTTCCAGGCACCAGCCTCTACATTCATTGGGCTCAGGTCTCTGGCTGCCACTCCTATGACAAAAGTGCAACCACCTCAGCGTCTCCAGGGCATCTTCCAAGGTCAGGGCTATGCCTCTGAGCTCTTGATTTCAAAAACTTGGGCCCTTGCTCCACATAGCAGTAATGAGGACAAAAATAAGTCTTCTTCCACTCTACCTCCACTGCTGTCTTATTACTACAACATAATAAAAAGTCATGCATGAATTGGGAATTTGAGGAGAGAGTTGTGCAGTCAATTATCCTATACTGTGATAGCAAAGTTCAAAAGTAACCTAGCTCCCTTGTAAAAGAAAATTTTGCAAGAGAGGAGATTGTACTGTGTAGTGGTTTGAGATATTCTGTAGTCAGATTGCCTGGGTTCAATCTTTTACTTTGTCATAGCCGTGTGGCTCTTGAAAACTACTGAACTACATTGGGTATCAATTCCCATATGGGAAAAAGGAGTACTAGTAATAGTACCTGTCTCTAGATTCATTGTTTTGATCAAGTGATTAATGTATATTTTAGGATAGTAAGAGGCATATGAAAGAATTAAGTAATTACTAGCTATCATTATTAATTTATAGTTTAAAAAACTAGCTCTCCCAGAAGATTCCGTATATTAGATGATTCTGATGCTCATTTACAACACTGATATTTTTATGTTTACTTCTTGCATTATATATGAGGCTAGGTCAACAAGCAAAGTTATATGTTTGCTTGTTTATTTAATCCTGGGCATTCAGGAGAAAATTTTCAATGAAGGTATACCGATCAACTCAACTTTAAAGTTAAGTATCAAACTTACCTGCTGTAAACAACATTCTTCAACTTTTCAAACAGAAAGAATCATTTTCTATTTTGTGCCTCTATCACACACTATTTTCTTGTTAGTCTAACGATTACAGAGGTAATCACCCCCAAAGAAACACAATATGATGTCTTGTCTCTGTAAGCTAATTGAGATTAGAAAAAGTACTTTATTGATATTTAAATGTCAAGCAATTAAAAGAGTGTCTGTGCAAAAGTGAGTTGAGCCGTATATGTGTTGTTGACATCCCCTTCTCTAGAGGTATTCCCACGGAAGCTGGATACATTGCCTTCTATATATTATAGTAATTAAGAGCTCATATTTAGAGCCTGACTAAGCAAATTTATACTCTAGCGTTGTCTGTTCCTTCTTATATTCTTGAACAAATTTCTTGGCCTCTGGCATCTCAATTTCCTCATATGTAAAATGAGGAGAGTAATAATATGTAGAATTGCTTTAAAGATTAAGTGACTACATATAAAGACCATTAGGAGCAGTAATTGATGGTGTGAGTTCTAAATACAAGTTTGCTATTTCCCAGAGGCTCTGGAGATGGAATTTCTGTCTGCGTGGGTCATTTTGTCTCATATTTGGCAAGAATCTTAGAAACAATTAAATGTATGTTTATACGAAAAATTTTTGGCTTGTGTGGACTTCTGACCTTTTAATTGTTTATTGTTTATTGACATAAAACAATTATGTGGAAATGAGCAAATTTTAATTTCCATTTCATGGTTGACCATTACAACTGCTTGACTGCACTAGCTCTTGTTTAAAGGGCATGAGAAGTTCAGAGTGGTGTGAACTGAGAAAAATATTTCTTATTTCCTTGTGAGATTATATTTAATATAGTAGAGTGAAAAATAGAACTAAATAATACATAAATAATTTCAACATTTAATATGCAAAACTGAATTATAAAAGGCAAGGGCTAAAGAATACTTTGTTGAACCTTGGTATGAAAACGATAACATATTTTAAGCTAAATTACCCTTACTTATGGAAAACAACCTTGAAGAAATACACTACTATGAATTTCTTTCTTTCATTCTTTTTTTTTTTTTTTTTTGAGAAGGAGGTTCGCTCTGTCTCCCAGGCTGGAGTGAAGTGGTGTGATCTTGACTCACTGCAACCTCTGCCTCCTGGATTCAAGTGATTATATATGAGGCTAGGTCAACAAGCAAAGTTATATGTTTGCTTGTTTATTTAATCCTGGGCATTCAGGAGAAAATTTTCAATGAAGGTATACCGATCAACTCAACTTTAAAGTTAAGTATCAAACTTACCTCCTGTAAACAACATTCTTCAACTTTTCAAACAGAAAGAATCATTTTCTATTTCTATTATTATTTCTATTAATCACACCTGCGATTACAGGTGTGAGCCACTATACTGCCCCAGCCTCCTGAGTAGCTGGGATTACAGGCACCCGCCACCATTCCCTGCTACTTTTTGTGGTTTTGTTAGAGATAGGGTTTCACCATGTTGGCCAGGCTGGTCTCAAACTCCTGACCTCAAGTTATCTGCCCCCCCGCCCGGCCTCCCAAAGTGCAGGGATTATAAGCATGAGCCAGCATGCCCCACTACTGCTATGAATTTCTGTTTTTCCCATGACACAGACTGGGATAGAATTATCTTTAATTTCACTCAAATAGGAACCATGTTACTTAAAATATATTACATCTCGTTAAAACCATGTACTGTGATAGGTTACCACCTTCACCATCTGGTGATCTCATCCTACCCCTGGAGGAGCACTCACTGCAATATGCAGAAAATGCATGGGATAGGGGCGGGAGAGTGGTGGACGAAGCAGCAGGGCTCATGAAACATACCAAGCATTTTGTGGTGCCTTTCCCACTCCAGAGATGATTTAATTAGAGTAATTCAGGAATCTCTTGGTTTCTTTTTTTTTTGAGACAGAGTCTCACTCTGTCACCCAGGCTGGAGTGCAGTGGCGCGATCTTGGCTCACTGCAACCTCTGCCTCCCAAGTTCAAATCATTCTCCTCCCTTAGCCTCACAAGCAGCTGGGATTACAGGCACATGCCACCATGCATGGCTAAATTTTGTATTTTAGTAGAGACGGGGTTTCACCTTATTGGTCAGGCTGGTCTCGAACTCCTGACCTCATGATCCACCCACTTCAGACTCCCATAGTGCTGCGATTACAGGTGTGAGCCACTATACTGGTCCCTTGGTTTCTATTATGTGGAAACACAGAAGGGACTCTGGAGCTAGTGTTTACACCCTCTGTAGGAGCACATGGAGTCCAGTGTCAGTCCCTCTCTCACCTACAAGGCAGCAGTGGGTGCAATTTCTATGATGATACCCCTCACTTACCTTCTTTCCCTCTCTCCCTTATTATCACAATAAAGATGATGTTCTAAAGGAGAAGGCATGACTGCAGGGTATTTCTTTAGCAACCAGAGACTCTCTGCATGTCAGTACTAATTAGGTGAAACCAACTCTGAAAGAGAGAAATGCCCGATGTGCCTGAAGTGTAGCCTTTCCAGGGTTGTGGGCCATCAGTGCTGCAGGTGGGAGAACACAAGATAGATAGCATCTTGACCTGGAGCCAATACAAGATCCTTAGCAGGCTAGGCACGGTGGCCCACTCCTGTAATCACAGCACTTCGGGAGGCCGAGGTGGGTGGATCACCTGAGGTCAGGAGATCGAGACCAGCCTGGCCAACATGGTGAAACCCCGTCTCTACTAAAAATACAAAAAATTAGCTGGCAGTGGTGGTGGGCGCCTGTAGTCTCAGCTACTCAGTGATCTCAGCTCACTGCAAGCTCCGCCTCCTGGGTTCACACCATTCTCCTGCCTCAGCCTCCGGAGTAGCTGGGACCACAAGCGCCTGCCACCACGCCTGGCTAACTTTTTTGTATTTTAAGTAGAGACGGGGTTTCACTGTGTTAGCAAGGATGGTCTCGATATCCTGACCTCGTGATCCGCCCACCTCAGTCTCCCAAAGTGCTGGGAATACAGGGGTTAGCCACCGCCTGCGGCCCCTTCCTCTCATCTTCTGTAACATACTTGATTTCTGGCTGACCATTTACCATATCATGAGTTCCTCCCCAGTCATTTCATTTCCTCCCCTTTTCCTTCCAAAATTATTTTTTCCTCCCACCTAATCTACTCTAAGTAGAGCAAAAAGAACAAAGATGAGTCATCAAAAATTTTTTCTCCCATTGTTAATCAACTAATTGTGTGATCATCGTTAAGTCATTTCACCCTTCCGTGCCTCAATGTTGCCATCTTTAAAATGAAGAGCTTGGCTTTGATAATTCTTAAGTTCCTCTCAGGCTCTAGCTTCTTAGGATTCTATTATTAAATACGTTCATGCCAGCACTTTGGCTTTCCAAAGTGCTGGGATTATCATATATTCCAAAGATAAGATACAGACATAACTTGAGCTCAGGAGTTCAAGACCAGCCTGGGCAACATAGCAAGACCCTGTCTCTACAAAAAATATAAAAATTGGCTGAGCATGTTGGTGCACAACTGTAGTCTCAGCTACTTAGGGGGCTGAGGTAGGAGGATCACTTAGGTCTGGGAGGTCAGGGCTGCTGTGAGCCAAGATCATGCCACTGCACTCCAGCCTGGGTGACAGAGTGAGACCCTGTTTCAAAAAAAAAAAAAAGCAGCTGGGATGCATAAATCTGGTAAACAATATAGAGTGTCCCTGGCATCAAGAAGCTTATCATGTAATGAGAATATAGACAAGTAAACAGGTAATTATGAAAAAGTCTCACATTAACAAAGGGAAGTATAGGAGTCTATTGGCCCTGCTGAAAGCAGTTTAGAGTAGGTCTCATCTAAAGAAATATTTGATTACAGTTATAAATGAAGGAAGATTTATTATATCTTATGCATTTTTATTTATTATGAAAGATATTTATATCTTATGCATTTTTATTTATTTGATTTAATCATTTTATTCCAATGATAAGATACAGATTATAAAACTTCCACTATAATTACACATAATTACCTTTTGCTGTTTTCCTACAGGAAATGCACAGGTATTTTGAGGTCTTTTGTATTGCACTATTGGCAAAGCACTGCATAGTATTAGTTTGTGGCTCTGTTACAATGGGTAATGACAGGAATATATGCAGATGTCTCTGCTATGATAAAATGTGCTCTTGTTGGGTTACATTAACATTCCTTCAAAAGGTATTTCTTGGTTGTACTTCTCACAGTCTTTAGGAATTTCATTAAATCAGTGCCTCCAGTTCCTTTGGCATCCAGTTTTGAAGGGTCTTCAGAGGTCTTGTTCTTGTTTGGCTGCTGGCTTGCAGGAATCAGGATGTACTTAGTCACGATTTGCAGATGGTAGCTCCTCAGGGAGACCAGAGCTTTCACACAGGCATCATAAGCTTCCCGCAGGCCAGCATCACCTTTTGAAAGGACAAACTCACGGACTGAGGGACTTGACTCTAAGGAGCACAGGAAGTTTCTGTGAGCCGGTGGCATATATGTTCTCATGTCCTGGAGGAACTGAGCAGCATGTCCTACAGGAACAAGAGAAAGAGGAAACATGGAGGTCACAGCATTCCCCAATCCAGGAGAGAAAGGCAGAGTGAGGGCAGAGTGGGCAGGAGGTCACCAATACAGCATTCAGTGAGGTCAAGGTCATTCTATTTGAAGGCTAATGTTTGGCTATTAGTCTTGCTACTAGCAATCGTAATTATTGTAAAATACTATTAATTTTGAAAACTGAATGAGCTAAACTCATTTTCTCACAATAAGTATTTTTGTTTGCACTTTTTTTCTTTTTTTTTTTTTTTGTTTTTGAGACAGAGTCTCGCTCTGTTGGCCAGGCTGGAGTGCAGTGGCACAATCTCAGCTCACTGCAATCTCTGCCTCCCAGGCTCAAGCAATTCTCCTGCCTCAGTCTCCTGAGTAGCTGGGATTGAAGGCACATGCCACCATGCCTGGCTAATTTTGTATTTTTAGTAGAGACAGGGTTTCTCCATGTTGGTCAGGCTGGTCTCAAATTCCTGACCTCAGATGATCCGCCTTCCTCGGCCTCCCAAAGTGCTGGGATTACTGGCTTGAGCCACTGCGCCTGGCCTTTGTTTGCACTTTCTTTCTCTCTTTTCTACTGTTAAGAAGCTGATGGTATAGACAAGGGCATATATAATCTGCATTTGACAGATTATGACTGATTCTTAAGAGAGTTTAAGAGACTGTGTTTAAATGAGTGTTCGGCAATAGCAAAGACATGGAATGAACTCAGGTGCCCATCAATGATGGATGGGGCAAAGAAAATGTGGTACATGTACACCATGGAATACTACACAGCCATGAAAAAGAATGAAATCAAGTGCTTCACAGCAACAAGGAGGCAGCAGCTGGAGGCTATTAGCTTAAGTTAGCCTAAGTGAATTAATGCAGAAACAGAAAACCAAATACCACATGTTCTCACCGATAAGTGGGAGCTAAATATTGAGTACACATGGACACAAAGATGGGAACAATAGACAGGGAGCATTTCAAATAGGGGATGGAGGAAGGGAGGAAAGCAAAGGTTGAAAAACTACCTATTGGGCACTATGTTCTATACTTGGGTGAGGGGATCATTAGAAGCCCAAACATCAGCATCACTCAGTATACCTGTGTAATAAGCCTGCACATGTATCCCCTGAATCTAAAATAAAAAAATTAAATATGATTAAAAAATTAAAAAAATAAGTGGTCAAATTAAGAAAAACTCATGTTTTTACCCAGCCTGATGCTTTCCCCTTTGACTATTAAACAGAAGTTTAACAAAACAGAGAAAATTAAAAAATTCTTCTTGGAGCTTATTCCTCTCCTCCAGCTAAGCCCCTAGAAGGCATACAATGAATGTGGCTCATCTTTAAACTTTGGTGCAGGCATTGCTCTGGGTGGCTGGGGTCACGGGACAGCTGAACAAGACCAGGGCCCAGACTCTGCTTGTCACTGAGGTCTTTATCTCCCCACTAACAGCCCTGTCTCATTTGCAGGTGACTATCTCTTCCTGAGTCTGATCATACATTTTCAGAACATGAATTCACTGGAGTCAACCACTCTTTATAGACATGTTCAGACTTCAAGATGGAACTTGGGTGTGAGGAAAGCTCTGCCACTTTTATTTTATTTATTTTATTTTATTTTATTTTTATTTATTTATTTTTTTTTTGAGATGGAGTCTCACACTCTTGCCCAGGCTGGAGTGCAGTGGCGCCATCTTGGTTCACTGCAAGCTCCACCTTCCGGGTTCATGCCATTCTCCTGCCTAAGCCTCCCAATTGGCTGGGATTACAGGTACCCACCACCACACCCGGCTAATTTTTGTTATTTTTAGTAAAGACGGGGTTTCACCATGTTAGCCAGGATGGTCTCGATCTCCTGATCTTGTGATCCGCCTGCCTTGGCCTCTCAAAATGCTAGGATTACAGGCGTGAGCCACCGCGCCTGGCCTTTTATTTTTTATTTTTATTGTGAGACAGAGTTTCACCCTTTTGCCCAGGCTGGAGTACAGTGGCGCAATCTTGGCTCACTGCAACCTTTGCCCACCGAGTTCAAGCAATTCTCCTGCCTGAGCCTCCTGAGTAGCTGGGATTAGAGGCACCCACCATCATGCTCGGCTAGTTTTTGTATTTTTAGTAGAGATGGGGTTTCACCATGTTGGTCAGGCTGGTCTCGAACTCCTGACCTCAGGTGATCCACCTGCCTAGGTGTCCCAAAGTGCTAGGATTACAGGCTTGAGCCACCGCACCCGGCCAGCTCTGCCACTTTCTAGCTGGTTCACAAGGAACCAGTCACTGACTCTTATTAAGTTTGTGCATCTTCATTTTTAAAGTGGGATCATGGCAACCAAATCCCTACTTTCCTGATTCTGCTAAAACCATCAGATAAGCTCAGATGAGATGCTGATGGGAAGGTGCTTTCTAGATATCCAAATACTACTGTGTTCACATAAGAGATGATTATTTCTTGCTATTTTCCACTCACCTCCACCAGCATTCTGCTGGATGCCCAGCAGGACGTCAAAGCACTGAAAGATGCTGCTTTGTGCTGCGCTGCCCCCTGCAAACCGCTTTGGGTCTTTCCAGAACCCCTCATACACCAGACCGTCTGATAGCTGGGGGTTGCCTTTCCAGCTATTGGAGGAAAGAAAGAAAAAAAGAAAAATCGTTCTTTAGATTAACTGCTAATTTTCAGGTATCAAATCTTGCATTAGTAGTGAATAGAAGGTGACAAGAGATGTATTTCATGATCTTTCTTTCATGCCCCCTTGCCCCTGCTCATTTTCATGCATGAGAATGATAAATAACATAATCCTGCGCAGATTTGGCATAAATATTCTAGGAATGGAATTTTAGCTTTGCACTAGCACAGACCACTCTTTTAAAAATAACTAGCTTCCCTGTCTCACCCTCCAATACATTCCTGGCCAAGTGATAACAGAACCGTCTAGTCTTTTTCTACCATATGAATTTTTGGATATAAATTGTTAGTCAAACCCAATGGATATTAGGGACCATCCAAGAGAATTTGGTGGTGGTCTTTGTTAAGTGAGAGCAAACAAATTCAAATATAAGACTACATACCCAGCCAAATATATGCGAAGAACACTGAAAAATGCATTTGGGTTTACGTGATCTGTAAAAAGATGGAATGTGTTTAATTAAGCAGCATCAGAGGTATACAGGGAAAATCAAGGTGTCGTGTACAACTGATAACAGATTTTGGCACAGGCTGCAGGAAAAGGCATTAGGTCAGTCTGTGCTAAACAAAGCCCCTGTGGTTATAAGCGTTCACTCTCCTGCCCTCTTCCAGGAGGCCCGTTAAACTGTAAACTTAGTGCTTACTGACGTAACAGATAAAGAGTTTACATAAAGAAACAAACCAAAGACAAAAACAAAACAAAAGCCCAGAAACTAGATCTCCCTCTCTATTTTCAAAATTTTGAAAAATCATTTGGTGACAGGGTCTCACTTCATTGCTCAGGCTGGAATGTAGTGATCATAGCTCACTGCAGCCTGCAGCCTCAACTCCTGGGTTCAAGCAGTCTTCCCACCTCAGCCTCCCAAGTAGCTGGAAACTACAGTATAAGCCACCGCACTCAGCCTCCTACCCTACTTGATTTGAAAATGTAACTTCTTGCCAAGGACTAAATAGCAATAACTCAAAACCCAGAGATAAACAATCAGGTATTTGTTGACTCTGTTCAGTAGGGCAGATTTCCTATTGCAAATTACTGCTTATATACCTTTTTGTGTGTTTTTTGGGGTGTAGTTTTTTATCTGTTAATTTCGCAACAAACTTTGAGCTCAATGACTTTTCTGTGTCGTTTCTTATTTTGTGAAAAAACAGAATTAGGAAAGAGTTCTTATTAAGCAGAAGTTTTTTTTTTTTTTTTTTTTTTCCGGAACTTAAAACCACCCTCCCATGTAGAAAGTTTCTCAAAGGTTTTTAGTGGGAGGCAAGGAAGTTCCTTAGCATTAAATAGAGCCAGCTTGGAACTCTGGTTTCACTATTTACTGCCTGTGGAATCTGAAGTCATTTATCCTGTCTTTCTGAATTTAGATGACCTTACTTATAAAATGGAGATAATGAAACCAACCACATAGAAAGTGTAATGGTTTAGTAAGATAAAATACCTAAAGTGAAAACATGCTAAGTGGTAGTTGCTTTTTGCTTCCCCTTTTTCAACTATTCTACATCTGGAACATTTGACTTGTCAGCCTAGACTATTGCACTGCACACACACTACTTGCCGTGCATTTGGTGAAACACTTGACGGGCTTTCTCCAGGCAAGAAGCTATTTCCAACAGTGCCTTTAGCAGAGTGTCCCGTTCTTGCATTTGCATTGCCCTGAATACAGTAGGAATTACCTAAAACAAAACAAAACAACAACAACAAAAAACAAACATTTAAGGTTTTCTTTCTTTCTTTTTATTTTTTATTTTTTGAGACGGAGTCTCGCTCTGTTGCCCAGGCTGGAGTACAGTAGCGCGATCTCGGCTCACTGCAAGCTCCACCTCAAGGGTTCACAGCATTCTCCTGCCTCAGCCTCCTAAGTGGCTGGGACTATAGGCGCCCACCACAGTGCCCGGCTAATTCGGCTAATTTTTATATTTTTAGTAGAGACGGGGTTTCGCCATGGGGGCCAGGCTGGTTCCAAACTCCTGACTTCAAGTGATCTGCCCACTTAAGCCTCCCAAAGTGCTGGGATTACAGGCGTGAGCCACTGTGCGTGGCCAAAATCCCCCGTCCTAATCCATAAATTAAATTTGAGATTTTTACATTTCTTTCCTGGGCTGGACACCCTATTTGACTAATTTCCTTATATTTATAGAAGCTTGGATTTGTTTTTATTCACATAGCATTTAATTTAGAGATATTTATATAGTCGTACATGTTTCATTTCTATTTTTGATAATCAAAACTATTGAATTTATGACACTGTATCGTAGTTCCAAAGCCACATTTTATTGAAAAATATTATTTCCTACAGAGGTTTCAAGTTGGATTTTAAGTATATGGCTCTGAGATTTTATACTTTAGGTAATACACAAAAATAAATAATTGATCCTTTACTCCCGATTAAATGATCCCATGTTGTATTTGTTAAGGATAAAGTTAACTCATGCTTAGTATAGCTTAGGCTCCTAAATGATTGCTCTGCTTACGTAAATTGACATACAAATCTTGAAGTGAGGATAGACGTACTTTGATAGCAGAAGCAGCTGCTATTTCCACCAATAGAGAGACCAGGAAGAATCCTTTACTGCAGTCTCCATCACGAAATGAGAACAAAACGTCCATGTTCCTGAGGAAATTGGATAAGGAAGGCAAGAAGTTTAGCAAAAATTATGGGATTTTTTTTGACATTTTTATTTATCCTATTTTAGTTTCAACATAATTTTATGAGAGAAGTGTGGCAGGCCTTACTGTCTCCATTATGTAGTTGGGAATATTAAGACTCAGTTGTTAGGCCCATTGTCTAAGATCACATAATTAACAGTAAGTAGACTAAATTGAGACCTAAAATTTCATGTTGAAACTCAGAACTAGGGCCGGGCATGATGGCTCACACATGTAATCCCAGCACTTTAGTAGGCCAAGGCGGGTTGGTCACCTGAGGTCAGGAGTTCGAGACCAGCCTAGCCAATGTGGTGAAACCCCATCTCTACTAAGAATACAAAAATTAGGTGGGCGTGGTGGTCGGCGCCTGTGATCCCAGCTACTCAGGAGACTGAGGCAGGAGAATCACTTAAACACAGGAGGCGGAGGTTGCAGTGAGCCAAGATCGCTCCATTGCATTCCAGCCTGGGCGACAAGAGCGAGACTCGTCTCAGAAAACAAATAAACAAAACAAAACAAAACAAAACAACAACAACAACAAAAAACAGAACTAGAAATTCCCAAACTAGTTCTGTTTCTATTATCCCGTTAACTTGTCACAGGCATTTATATTACCATACGTATATACTCAATGTTTACAGAGATATCTGTGAGGTAGAGTTTTAAAAGGTAATCTTTTGTTTAAATAATTATATTCCTATTCATATTTTAATTTGTGAGCCTAGTTCAATTTCTCAGTGGTTTATCTGCTTTACAAAGGAATTGACTGCGGAATTCAAATAACTGATTAGACCCTGTTTTTCTTTTTAATTGAAGTTTGGGCATTGGTGCAAACATAGCCTATCTATATATCTACGAGTTTTGTGGTGGTTAAATTCATGGTGTCTGAAGCCAGACCATCTCTGCAACTTACTTGCTGTGTGACCTTGAGCAAGATATGACATCGTCTTCCTTGGTGTAAAGTGGGACTGACCGTTAATGTCATCCTCTTTTTTAAAAACCTTCCAGTTTCTCCCTTATCTTAAGATACTGTTTTAACTCCTTATCATAACTAAAAAAACCTACATAATCTTTTATTATTATTATTATTTTTTTGAGATGTGTCGCCCAGGCTGGAGTGCAATGGCACAGTCTTGTCTCACTGCCACATCTGCCTCCTGGGTTCAAGCTATTCTCCTGCTTCAGTCTCCTGAGTAGCTGAGATTACAGGCATGTGCCACCATGCCCCACTAATTTTTGTATTTTTAGAAGAGGAGGGTTTTCGCTATGTTGGCCAGGCTGGTCTCGAATGTCTGACCTCAGGTGATCCACCTGCTTTGCCCAGCCATCTTTAAAAATAAATAAATAATCTTTTTCTCACACTGTTATTTTTATCATTTATTATCAGTGACATTAGCCATCCTTCAGCTTTGATAATACACCAAGATATTTATCACTTCAAGGCCTCACTTTTGCTGTTTCTTCTGCTATGAATACTCTTACCTTTTTCCTCTAGCTAATTGCTCAAATAACTTGCTTCAAGGGCTCCCGCATCACTCCTTTTATTTGGTTAGAGATCCCAATACTTTATCTTCTTAAGCCTTCTCTTAATCATATGGCAGTTTGCATAATTTTCATATACTGCCTTTCCTCTTCGTTAGTCTAGCTTCACCAAGGTGGGTTTGTACTGATGATACTTACCTTAGTTTTTCCATCTCTTTTTTTTTTTTTGAGATGGAGTCTTGCTCTGTCAACCAGGCTGGAATGCAGTGGCGTGATCTCCACTCACTGCAACCTCCACCTCCTGGGTTCAACTGATTCTCCTGCCTCAGCCTCCTGAGTAGCTGAGATTACAGGCACCTGCCACCATGCCCAGCTAAATTTTTTGTATATTTAGTAGAGATGAGGTTTCACCATGTTGGCCAGGCTGGTCTTGAACTTCTGACCTCAGGTGACCCGCCTGCCTTGACCTCCCAAAGTACAGGGATTACAGGTGTGAGCCACGCACCCAGCCCAGTTTTTCCACCTCTTAGCCTATGTTTAGTATATATTATAGGTCAAAATTAGTAAGGATTGGCTCAAAAAGAAAAAGTTGGTATAAGATTACTTATTGACAATGGTAACTAGTTATGGACATAGGAGTTATTAAGTCATAGATACACAGTTGTATGTGCATTTTGTATGTTTGCATATTAATTTCCTATAGATGTATTTGAGTAGTATTCTTGTGTATATCTATAGCTATAATATCAAATAGACATAGTTGTAACACAATCATAGATACAATTAAAGACTGAGATTATTTGTTCTCTAAATAATCACTGAAATTATTTTTTTGGCTGAATTTAATTAATCATTTAAAAATGCATTTGGAGTCTATCGATAAACCTACATTCAACTATAAATAGCAAATTCTTAGACTAAAACAAGAATCAGATACTTACTCATAAGTCAGGGGCCTTATGAAAGCAGCCATGAAGCAATGGGCCAATTGGAAGAGAGAAAGAAAATCAATTTAACAGCAAATAATGATGAGTTGTTGCTATTTGATTGAATACTACTATCAGAGGTAAGACATAGTCAGGTAAAAGAAAAAGTTTTAAAAATATTTCTTTAGTAGGCATTACAAACATTTAACTTAATAACTTACAAATGAATTAAATAATCAAATGTGCAAGGAACACACATGGACAGTCAAAATTAATTGTTTTATTTTTATTTTTTGAGACAGAGTCTCACTCTGTCACCCAGGCTGGTGTGCAGTGGCACGAACATAGCTCACTGCAGCCTCAACTTCTAGGGCTCAAGCGATCCTCCTGCCTTAACCCCCTGTGTAGCTGAGACCACAGACATATGCCACCATTCCCGGTTAATTTTTTTTAAAAAAACTAATTTTTAATAAGAAGAAACTTTCTAGATCGAATCCTTTTATTTTGTGGTATTCCCATTTGCAGAGTATTTTTCTACAGGCACACACCCAGAGACGTGTGCTTTGGTTCTCCCTTTCCTTTATTGTAGCAGATCTCATGCCTGAAGGGTAAAAATCACCTACATCCTGATGAGACTGTTCTGAAAAACCAGTCATTGCTGCCTGTAATTAAAGATGTGTTAACTCTTAACCACAATTGGCGGCTAAAAAATTAAATTAATAGTATCCCAAAAACATGCTAATCAAAAGAAGCCAGACACAAGAGTCTATACTATATGGTTTCATTGATATGAAACCCAATAACAAAAATCATCTACTTTTTGATAAGGCAAATAAGAATATATTCGTCTGTGGCAGGAAAGGGAATTGAAAGAAGTACCAAGAAATTTTCTGAAGTGATAAAAATATTGTGTATCTTACTGAGAATGGTGGGTGTATGCAATTATGTAACAGTTAAATTCAAGCTGAACACTTAAGATCTGTGCATTTTACTGTGTTAACTATAAACCTGTCACATATGTGTACATTTGTAGTGGTAGACACAGCAGTCCAAGAAACCGTACCCAACTGAGGAACTGAGAGGGACCATATCCAACTGAGAGGAAAACTGTGCTGCCCAAAATTAAGCCAATGAACAACTCCTGTTTTATTTAATTGGCACACACTCCAAAAATTCCTGTTGTTCTCACTCTTTACATACTTATTAGGATCCTTTTTCTTCCAGTTTGCCAAGACACAGTCTGCATAAACCAGAATAGGAGGCAGTTCCAGTTTCTCGGAGAGTTGGCAGTAAGGAACAGCAATGTTTCTTGGCAAGACCTGATTAAAATACAGTAGTTAGGTTTGTTTTTTGTTTTGTTTTGTTTTGTTTTGTTTTTTTGAGATAGAGTCTCGCTCCTGTCGCCCAGGCTGGAGTGCAGTGGCAGGATCTCGGCTCACTGCAACCTCCGCCTCCTAGATTCAAGTGATTCTCCCACCTCAGCCTCCCGAGTAGCCAGGATTACAGGCACCTGCCACCATGCCTGGCTATTTTTTGTATTTTTCATAGAGATGGGGTTTCACCATGTTAGCCAGGTTGGTCTTGAACTCTTGAACTCAGGTGATCCTCCCGTCTTGGCCTCCCAAAGTGCTGGGAGGCCCATATGTGTTTTAAAGGTTAGATATTGCAGTCTGTATTAGTTTTATGTAATTAGGGTTGCCAGATAAAATACAGGATGAAAAATAAAGTAAAAGACTTAAAAATATAATAATGATAACAGTTGACATGTCAAGCCAGGGCATATTTTCTTTTTCATTTTGTCCTGTTATTGAAACTTTGATCAATGCAGTTATAATACTTTTAGAAAATTTTTGGAAAGTTAAATGTAAATTAGATGAAAATCTGTCACATAGTATAAGAAATCTGAGAAAATCTCCAAACCTTACGGACGTCTCCATGACCTTTATCCCACACATATGCCATGGTGATGAATCCCAGAACTAGATGTGCAAGGCGCTGTGACTTGTGGTCTGTGAGATGATCAATGCTGAGCATGTCTAACTGAAAACAAATGGAGCAATTGACTCGAATCAATCTCAGTGATGTTTTATGCTTCAAAACCAAGTTAACAATATTAAGAAGTTATACAAGAAGAAAAATGTAATACATATGTCAAACCTTCTCAACTCTTTCTCGAAGTTGGCCAGACTCTATGAGATCAGGCAGATGTTTGGCAATGAACATCCAGTCATTATAAAAATCAGGTAGATCTTCCTTGAAAAAACAAACAAAAAAAGATTTTTATTTACTAGTAGCAGTTACTGTAGCTTTGGCTTCCCACTGATAGTATGCCTTGCCCCCACATCCATTTTGTGCAGTGTTGCCCTGGCATATGGCTTACCTGTCTGCAAACACTAGCCTCTGTCTTGTCTTCTGCACACATGGGGCTGAAGACCCTTTCTGTGTTCCACCTCTTCCTCTCTCTTCAAACACTGCCATTTGCAGCTTTTCAAAGTTCACCTCAAAGGTTTCACTAAAATCCTCCTGACCTCTCTATTTGAAACTACTCTCCATTGTAAACTCTACGGATTACGCCTTTTCATATTGTTAAACAATTATTATCTGCTACTTTCATTTTTTTTTTTTTCTTTTCTTTTTTGAATTGGAGTCTCGTTCTGTTGCTCAGGTTGGAGCGCAGTGGCGCGATCTTGGCTCACTACAATCTCCGCCTCCTGGGTTCAAGCAATTCTCCTGCTTCAGCCTCCCAAGTAGCTGGGATTACAGGCATGAGCCACCGTGCCTGGTTAATTTTTGTATTTGTAGTAGAGATTGGGTTTTGCCATGTTGGCCAAGTTGGTCTCGACCTCCTGACCTCAGGTGATCTGCCTGCATCGGCCTCCCAAAGTGCTGGGATTACAGGCATGAGCCACTGTGCCTGGCCTACTTTGGCTTATCTTGGCTAGATTTTAAGTTCTTTGAATGGAAGAAAAATGAGATGTGTTAAATGTCAGTAGTGGACTAGGCACTCTGCTCAATAATTTCATATATATATAGTATATGTATTTAATTATTGTAATGGCCCAAGAAGTTATCTCTGTATCATAAATAAGGAAACCCAGGCTTATACAGTTTACATACATTCTCTTTTTATACCTTGCTACATGATGGCAAGGTTTGTATTGTGCATTTAATTTATATCTCTTACAAGCCCTGGCATAGTGCTGGGCATATAGCGGGTGCTGTATGTATTCATGTTGATTACCTACTTTGGTTCCACTATAGGCTTGTTTTTGCCCATTAAGTAAAAATGAAACTCAAATAAAAGTTTCTCTTTGGAGCTTATCATATTTATAATCTCATCTCAAGGGGAAATACACAAATAAAAAGACATAGTAACCTTCCTAAAATGAGATATAGATCCCTGAGCAACTCCCCCTATACCCTGTTTCTATGCCTACTCCACCAGGTAGTTTCAAGGTACACCCTTAAGGTAATCAATGTTGAACCATGGGGATTAAGTGCAAATGGAAAGATTAACTTAAATCAACATGGGTGAAGTTTTGAGCTTCAAAATAAAGTTAATATTGTAAGTAAGCTGTGAAACAAAAAGATAAATACAGTATAAAATCCTAACATTTTCAACATCTGCATGTAATTGTCCAGCCTTAATCAGTTGGGGCAGATTTTTAGCAATGAAAATCTAGGCAGTGTACTTCACTACTTAGCCACCTTTCTTGCTCTGAACTTTTCGCCCCAACTGTGCTGTAGTACTTTTAGAAGTAAATGTAGGCCAGGCGGGGGGGCTCATGCCTATAATCCCAGCACTTTGGGAGGCTGAGGCAGGTGGATCACCTGAGGTCAGAGGTTCAAGACCAGCCTGACCAACATGGAGAAACCCTGTCTCTACTAAAAAAGCAAAATTAGCTGGGTGTGGTGGCACACAGCTGGAATCCCAGCTACTGACGCTGAGACAGGAGAATCACTTGAACTCGGGAGGCGGAGATTGCGGTGAGCGGAGATCATGCCATTGCACTCCAGTCTGAGCAACAAGATTGAAACTCTGTCTCAAAAAAAAAAAAAAAAAAAAAAAAAAAGAAAGAAAGAAATGTAATAAATGTATTTTTGTTGTTTTTATTCTGTATTTCACAGTCTAGCACATCTTACTTTTTTGATCGTTCTGATTTTTCCCCAACTAACAGACATACTTTTTTGTTCTGTACCGTGATTAGCATTTTATTTGACAGCATTTTTAGCAAGTATAAAATTTAATACGTAATATGCTCTGGTTCAGAGGATCCCTAAATGGTATAATATAAATTAATAATGAATCATACTGAGGATCATTCAAATTCTGCTAGATTAGAGACTGTGCCTTGTGTCTATATGGAATCAGAAAACATATTATTTTCCTTTGGACTAAGAAGCAGATAGATTACGAGAGATAAAATAAGAATATTTTTTGGTTCATAATTTCTAGGAAAGATCTTCAGTGAAGAAATAAAAGTAACCAATAGTTTTTTTTTCATGTTTCCGGTACAGTAAATCTAGCTTCTTCAGCATCTCAGCTAGCAGAATTACTATTATTATTATTGTTCTCAAGCAGGGCCTCACTCTGTCACCCAGGCTAGAGTGCATTGACGTGATCTTAGTTCACTGTAACCTTCGCCTCCCAGGTTCAAACAATTCTCCTGCCTCAGCCTCTCAAGTAGTTGGGACTACAGGCACGCCAACACGCTGGGTAATTTTTTTTTTTTTTTTTTCATTTTTAGTAGAGATGGGGTTTCACCATTTTGGCCAGGCTGGTCTCAAACTCCTGACCTCAAGTGATCCACCCACCTTAGCCTCCCAAAGTGCTGGGATTACAGGTGTAAGCCACCACACCTTGTCAGAATTATTATTATTATTATCTTTTTTTTGGAGACAGTCTCTGTTGCCCAGGCTAGAGTGCAGTGGCACGATCTCAGCTCACTGCAGCCTCCAACTCCCAAGTTCAAGCAATTCTCCTGCCTCAGACTCCTGAGTAGCGAGGATTACATGTGTATGCCATCATGCCCAGCGAAATTTTGTATTTTTTTTAGTAGAGATGGGGTTTCACCGTGTTGGCCAGGCTGGTCTCGAACTCCTGACCTCATGATCCGCCCGCCTACGTCTCCCAAAGTGCTGGGATTACAGGCGTGAGCCACTCATCCCCGGCTGAGAATCTTTTTTTTAAGTAGCCAAGGAAGAGTTTTGTTTGCTTTCTTTTGTGGTTTTACTTTACCCCTTGGAATCTGTTCTACAGGTATTCATAATTATCAAAATTGTTGTATTTTTAAGTAGAACCGAATCTCTGAGAAAAAAAACCCCATGATATAAAGTTTAGTAGTTTCTGAAAAAGATGGTTTTATTGTACCATTGATAAGTACACCTTTGAAACCATCTAGTCCTCGCATTTTTGTGGGTATGCGGGCAAATAGCAAGTTTGAGTATTACTGATTTGCATGAATAAAGAAAACTAGTGCTTTTGGCAATAAAATTAAAGCACACTCTTCGTTTTCTTTAATTAACAATCCAAAGAGGACAATTAGATTGGCAGGAGGTAGATGCTTTAAATTTCCTGGTGTCACCAAAGTGTTTGCAGGATTTCATTTCTAAGCACAGTTAGGTTGGAATCTCTGACTAAACATTTGCTGTATTTAAAGGTGTTCTCCAGTATGTGGACTGTAACTGTTTGAGCTACAAACAAAAATATACTCGTCTACAGAATTATCATAACATGTCCATAGAAATCTTCTCCTGGAATCCCATGTACCTTGTTAAACCGAAGATTGAAAGAAAGGAGAAAAGTAGTGTCTTATTGTCCCTTCTTAAGAGAGGCAATGTGGAATAATGGTTTTAAGATCATAGACTCTGAAGACAGGCTGCTTAGGCTCAAACTGACCTCTGGCACTTGCTAGCAACATAGTTTGATAATTACATTCTTCATGCCTTATACTTCTCATTAGGAACATGAGGATAATGACATACATACCTAGCTGGGTGCAGTGGCTCACGCCTGTCATCCCAGCACTTTGGGAGGCCAAGGCTGGTGGATAACCTGAGGTCAGGAGTTCGAGACCAGCCTGGCCAACATGGTGAAACCCCGTCTCTACTAAAAATACAAAAATTAGCCGGACGTGGTGGTAGCTGCCTATAATCCCAGCTACTTAGGAGGCTGAGGCAGGAGAATTGCTTGAACCTGGGAGGCAGAGGTTACAGTGAGCCGAGATTGTGCCACTGCACTCCAGCCCAGGTGATAGAGCAAGACTCCATCTAAAATAATAATAATAATAAATAATAAAAATAAATAAATAACATACATACCTTTTGGGATGGCTGTGAGAATGGAAAGGGTTAATTTGTAAATTGCTTAGAAAAATGCTGTATTTGATAATTAAAATATTGATGATAAATTGGTTTACACAGCATTCATTAGAAGACACATTAGCAAATACAGTTTTTAAGGCAAACGTTTTTTCCACATAGCTTGCACTTTATAGGTAAAACTTGCAAACAAGAAAAAGGTAGTTCAGACCCTCACTTGAATCTTATGCTCAGTAAATAGCAAGCAATGATCATATAACATGGAAGGTGCTTGATGCGCAATCTCATAAACCCCATCAAATTAGACGCACATGTTTTTTATAATTTAAGGTATATCCCTAAGAGAAAGGGATTTCTCTTTGACTCATGGCTCATTTAAAACTCTGGCTTTTTCAAAACACCTTCTCAAAATACAACTGTAATAACCTCTTTGTTTGTATTTTACTGTATAATTCTTATGTAAAGCTGATACACTTTCTATAGTTTCCTTTCCCGCCATTCTCCATATCCATGTTTAGGTAAGTAAGAAATACGTAGATGACTCCATTTCTAGGGAGAAAATTTAAGACAAATTAAGTGAGATGCAGTTATCACAGGTCTCTCTCTAATTTTTACACTGCTTTATATGTTTGTTTACTAGAAGTTACTGAACCACAGTTGTTTAGTATAAGTTAACTTGGCCAGGTAAGAAATGAGAAGAATATGCATTTTCCCACATTTTAGTGCCTTCTCTTACCTGTGGATTTGGCAGAGCGAAGCCCACTTCTTCATCAATATGATACTCTTCACTGATTGTCCAGGAGTTTTCCATAGCATGTGCCATTCTTGTAGTCTGCTCTTCTGGTGCCCCTCAGTGTTTGAAGAGTTTTCAGAGCATCTTATACTAGTTGCTGCCACAGCCAATGACCAGAGTTTATCACAGGGGCAGTGAGAAATTACTTCCACTTTTGGAATGGTTTCATTTTCTAGTTCCTTTATTTGTAATATGAATATCAAAACCACAAAAGCATCTCTGTGCATCATATGCAGAAACTGAAAGTTTGTATTCCATATCAAATTTGTAATCATTAAGCACATCATTTTCTTCCTGCCATATGGGAAGCCGGAAAGGCCTGAAGGAAAACACAGCACTATGCAAACAAGTGGCCGGAGAAGAACATTTTACTTTATGGAGACTTTTAAATCTTTGAATGAAAATGAAAGCTACAGTCCTAAACTCTCATTTAGTTATTTCTCATTGGCTTTCTTTTAGGCTTCCATGGTTCTTTGAAAATATGTGTCATGTTTCAGCAGACCAAAACACATCCTGTGATACACTGAACTATTGGTCAATGGCTCTGAAGTAGGAAAAAAATAGAAGCACGCGAAAAATTAGAAACATAGTAACTCTCCACTTCCTTATTTTTCCTATTGAGACTTTTGTCCGTTTTTCCAATGATAGCGTTTGTCCTTCTCACATTTCTAATAAGTAACTTTTAGGAAGATTGCCTTGCATCTAACTGTACCTGACTGCCAGGGGCTGATGAGGCAATAGTCTGGCATATTTGGGTACTTTGTAATATGTCAAAAGTTGGAGAAAAGGATAAAATACCTTGCAAATGTTTTTTTTCAAAGTACAAATCAAGACTGCATTTGGTAAAGGTTTTCAGCTTGAATGCAAATCTGTGGTCACTTTAGAGGCATTGTTCGATCTAATGAGAACAAGGAAGCTAAAGCAGAAACCAAGGTCGCCTGTTCCTCTAGATGATCAAAAGGAGAAAAGAGAAATAGTTTGTGTGAGTAAACTAAAAGGTAATGCTGTTTTGTCATCAGCTTATCAGTACTTGAAATAAATTAAATTGTGATAGCAGATGGCTTTCGTTACAGTCTAGAATAGCTCTCGCGCTATTCTATACTACATTTTGGCTGTTTTTTTCAAATGTCGTTTTGGAGGAAAATGTTCCTTGAATAGGAAATGTAAGCAAAACTGAAACCAAAATTATACAGCAAAGAGAATACAATGATTGTGTTTCTTTTGAATGCATGATTCATGAGACTAATACTTTGGGAATCAATTCCAGGAAAACAAAAAATCATGAAGACCTATCATATCTGTTTAGAAGACAACAATACAAATAAAATATCGAGCATTAGAAAATATGTGGTTATTCCTAAGATTTTTCATTCTTTGTACTTGAAGTTTTTATGGGTGAGTCAAAGTGAAGACGTGGAACAAAGTTTTAGATGAGTCTGTCCCGGGATTAAGTTTTTAAGAAGCGTAAGTTTTTGACGAAGTTTTTTCTTGATTCTGTTTATCCAGTCATCTCACTAAATCTATCCCACCCTTGGGCCAGGAGCAGTGGCTAATGCCTGTAATCCCAGCACTTTGGAAAGCTGAGGAGGGCAGATCGCTTGAGGTCAGGAGTTGAAGACCAGCCTGGGCAACATGGTGAAACCCAGTCTCTACTGAAAATACAAAAATTAGCTGGGCATGGTGGCATGTGCCTGTAATCCCAGCTACTGGAGAGGCTGAGGCAGGAGAATTACTTGAGCCCGGGAGGTGGAGGTTGCAGTGAGCTGAGATTGTGCCACTGCACTCCAGCCCGGGCAACAAAGTGAGACCCTGTTTCAAAAAAAAAAAAAAAAAAAAAAAAGATCTTACCCTTGAATGCAGAACCAATAATACTTTAGTGCCTCAATTTTATCCCTAGCCACTTAACTTCCTCAAACTTTGGCTTCTTTGCTATTTCTGAAACTACATTCTCAATTGATCTTGTCTTCATTCACCTTGATTTTCTTCAGCCATAGATCTACCTCCCTAAAAACCTCATTTCACATATTTTTAGAAAAGTATGTTAATTTTATGATCTCATACTGATTGTTCATCTTTCTCCTTAGCTTTTAACTGGTGATCAGGTGCTTATGTTTCTTTCTTCCTGAAAGCCAGAACTCAGCCTTTTGCTCTATGGTCTCTTACATCTGAGACTTTATGTGACTCTGTCTCCCTTGTATACATCTTTCTTTGATAGCTTACATTATTTTTTCTCTCTAATTATTGCATTGCCTGACTTATCTTCACAGCTCTAGACTTCATTTCCATCTGCCTGATGAACATCTCTACCTTAAAATCCTGTTATCCAGTTTCACGGGGGACTTCACTGACACGAGGACTATTATGAGAGGATCGGCAGAGGGACCTTCATTCAAGGCCATGAGAAACACAAATGTGTCTCCTCTCAATAGAGCATCTTTTCTAATACATCTGCATTTCTCTCTACCATTATGTTATACTAATTTATAAAATGTAGCTGTTTTTAATAAAAGAATTTTCATTTAAAAAATAATTTACAGCCTGCAAGGAGAACGAAAAAACTCATGGAAATACCAACATCACGGAATTCACCATTAACATTTATGTGATTATGTTTTATAGCATTTTTCATGCAAATCAATTACATTCAAATTTTTCTGGGCACTTACTAGAGTCAGGAATTTTCTAAAAACTTTGCTGTAGTAACTAATTTTACTTTTATAATTGGCTTAGAGGAAACTTTCATGATATCTCTGAAAGGGAATTAAGGTGATTCAGGTTTTGCTAATCAAGGCCCTTAGTTGCCGGAACAAAACAAAATTAAATACTCCCTTAAGGAAGAAAACATCATCTTAGGCCTCAAAGTACTGATATTGTTTTTATAGATATCTAAAAATCACTAAAAAATAACCAGGTGCTGGGCACAGTGGCTCACGCCTGTAATCCTAGCATTTTGGGAGGCTGAGGTGGGTGGACTGCCTGAGGTCAGAAGCTTGAGACCAGCGTGGCCAAGGAGAAACTCTGTCTCTACTAAAAATACAAAAAAATTAGCTGGGCATGGTGGCATGCGCCTGTGATCACAGCTACCTGGGAGGCTGAGGCAGGAGAATCACTTGAACCAGGGAGGTGGAGGTTGCAGTGAGCCGAGATTGTGCCACTGCACTCCAGCCTGGGCGACAGAGCGCAATTCCATCTCAAAAATAAAATAATAAAAGAAAATAAAACTGAATTGGACTGAAATAGAAGGCAATGATTTGTGACAAAAGTCTATCCAGGTGTGTTGACAGACTTTAGTCATTCTTTCCGTAACATGAGTTAAGTTAATGAAAACACAGAAAAGGGAACCGAGGTAATTGTTTTCTTCTTTGGCAGATCTGGACTTAAGGCAGGTAAGAGAACTTCAGGCAACGATTTCTTCCAGTGTCTACTGGCCTCCAGGAGCCTTTAATTTGAAGTAACTGGCATATCCAATTGCCTTATTTTTGGGTGTCCATTTCTGAGCCCCAGTATCCCTGTTTGAAACTTTCCTAATGTTTCATACACAAAAAGTTGAGTTGGTAGTTGTGGAGAGAAAAACTGAATTAGTAGCTGAATGGCAAAGGATCTCATTAAACCAGTCTTCTCACTTCTGGGAAAAGGCCAGTCTAATTAGTCTTCTCACTTCTGGGAAAAGGCCAGTTTTGTTTTATTTCAGGAGATGGCTTTGTAGATGGGATCTTAAAGCTAAGACTCTATATATAATGCAGACAAAAAGATCTATAGTAAGAGCCATTGTTACAGAATTGGAAGGAAAACAAAGGTTAATGCTTGGAGTAGTTTACAAACTAGTTTCTTCTAAAGTCTGGAGGACAGCTGAGAATATCAGGAGCCATCTGACAGATTTTCCTGGATTGTAGCTTGTGTGCAAAGTTTGTCCATTTATAAAACATTGCAGTGATTTTTCTTTAAAGCCAAGTTGGCTAGTATCAGCTTGCAGAGTCTTAGGCAAAAGGGAATTTTAACATTTAGTGATTCCAAGTCAGAAATGTAGGAGGAAAATTGAAAATGCTTGTCTGGAGGTTCAAAGACAGATTTTGATAGGACTAACAATTTAGGATTTAGTTTAGATTATAGGCAAATAAAAAAACTGAGAAAGAAAGAACAAACAATGAACTGGAATCTAATTATAGTTTTTTTTTGTTTGTTTTTTTCTTTCCTGAAACATGATTTTTCTCTCTTCAGTTCCCCATTTCTACCAAGGATAAATAAAAGTAAAGCCATTTTATTTGCATATTAAGTTTTAGTCTTATTGTACTTGGCCTCATTATTTGCATAAAGTGCAGTAAGCATATCGATTTGTAACACAGGCTCTTTTTAAGTTTACTTTGCTGGAATTTTTCATAAGGAATCTCAGATTAAACTTTTAGAAACCTCTTCAGGCTAGGAAGCCAAGCCGAGGATTGGATTTGCTCTTAGACTGTGTCAGTAATACCCGTACATGTTAGTGAATTTCTCTTTTCTCAAGGTCCCCAAAATAACTTGAGGTTCCTGGGATGTCAGAAAGTGACATGCTTACTAACCGCAAGCCCACTGTGTGAACCGTGTATTTAGGATATTAGACCAGCTTTTCCAAAAGCTCCTATGGGCTTCATAATATCAACCTCAGTTTCTTAAAGCTGTCTGGTCATATCTGAAAATATAGCATTTCAGTCAAAGCCTTGGTAAAATAACAAGAATCTCCAGCTGTGTTCTGTGGCAAAAGGGAACAGATTCTTATTGAACTTATTCAAATAACTATTTTGCCATAAAATAGAAATACTCATAAATAGTTTCCAAATGCAGGATTGAGTAGATAGAGAGAAAAGTGAATGTTTCAATTTTGTTCAAAAAAGTATACTTACCTATTTCTGTAAAGCTTAAGAGAACCAACAGTTTCCTTAACTCTGTAAAGCAAAACATAAAAATAATCAGCAATATTTTAAACAAAAAAGTAATTAAAATTACATTAGTCCAATGTAATTAATTCTTGTTTTTCTCGATGTTAACAATTTTATGACTTTTTAAAAATTAAGAGTTCCGAAATTGTTTACTCAGTCCTATAATACAATCTTAAAATTATAAGAAATTTGCATTCAAGAGTACTTGTTTTTTTTGTTCTGTTTATTTTTGGTTTGTTTGTTTGTTTCTGAGACGGAATTTTGCTCTTGGCCAGGCTGGAGTGCAATGGCACAATCTCGGCTCACTGCAACCTCCACCTCCTGGGTTCAAACGATTCTCCTGCCTCAGCCCCCTGAGTAGCTGAGATTACATGTGCACGCCACCATGCCCAGCTAATTTTTTTTATTTTAGCAGAGACAGGGTTTCACCATGTTGGTCAGGCTGGTCTCGAACACCTGACCTCAGGTGATCCATCCACCTCTGCCTCCCAAAGTGCTGGGATTACAGACATGAGCCACGGAGTCCGGCCAAAAGTACTTGTTACAGTCCTTTCCATGAACTTTCTTGAAGACACAACACTTTAGGATTTGCAAAGAGCTTTCAGAATAAAAGGATCAGCATAAAAAAAATTAATTGTGAGCAAGACTAAAAATGGCCATGGTTAAAGATGGAATTAACAAGAAAACTACGTCATTTTTTATGTCCTACAACATTTTACATAATACTTATAATTATGACTAATAACGTATAACAAGAAAAATACAATTTTTAGGAATCTCATATACTTTTTGAGTAAATACAAATAACATGACAATACGAATATAATTTTAAAAAGGTTAAATGTTATTTCTTATTTGAAAATCTTTATACATAATTGAACATATCAAATAAGCTGGTTTATTATTTATTTTGGAAACTTCAGCAGATTTTTGGAATATCTCAAAGTTAGTTTCAGGTCAAAAATACTTAATTTTAGATTTTGAAATATAATTGTGAGAAGCCTCTCAAATATGCTAAAGGTTTCAAATACTCGATCAAAATAGGATCATAGCTCCGATGAAAAAATAATAGTCATTAATTTAGCCAAAGTGATAATTAGAAGATTTCAACAAGCAAAAACCTTTGCTGTTTGATTGACAGGAGACTCAGTTTTCCAAATAATCAAAACACCTTCTGAAGAAGCATGACAAGACATGAGGCCCACAAAATCTGTTTCTCTTTCTTGCTTCTTTTTTTTTTTTTTTCATTTTCTCGGAACATGTACAAAAATCTTTTCTTATTATTAATCCTATGCAAGAATATTGTTTAAAAGAGAAAATCAACCACTAGCTTTGTCTTTGTGTACTTTAAATACTAAAGCTAATTTTAATGAAAACGTATAAACAAATTTCTCTGATATCAGTCAGCTTTGCACACAAGATAAAATTTTCATAAACTTTCTTTAACCTATTATAATTTTTTCCTACTTTTCTTCTTCTTAAAAATTCTTTATATCCATTTAGTTTTACCTATATCATTTTTTTCTCCATTCACTTAGTCTGAAACAACTTTTATTTATTTTTATTTTTTTGGAGACAGGGTCTTGTCACTCAGGCTGGAGTGCAATGGCCTGATCGTGGCTCACAGCAGCCTTGATCTCCCAGGCTCAAGTTATCCTCCGATCTCAGCCCTCAGCCTCCACAGTAGCTGAGACCACAGGTGTGTACCACCACCCTAGCTAATTAAAAAAAAAAAATTGTTTTCTTGTAGAGACAGGGTCTCCCTCTGTTGCCTAGGCTGGTCTCAAGAAATCCTCCCACTTCGGCCTCTCGAAGTTTTCGGATTATAGATACGAGCCACTGTGCTTGGTCTGAAACAACCTTTAAGTCACCTCTAAACTAGACAAAATTGATTCTCCTTTGACAAACCACATGCTCATGCCTTCCTTGTAAATGTTCTCACCAAAAACGTATGTTGCCTTTTTTTGTATACACTTTTCATACAAAATTGTTTACCTTATTTTTAGTGGTTTTAATTACATATATTAATTATAATTTAACACTTAGTATCTTAATTTTTAGTGAAAATCTAGGAAGGAACTCTTTCATATCAGTATTTGTAAATGAAAACCATTTTATAATTCTTAAAAATATTTCCTCAATTTTGCACGTTTATCAAGAGATTCAAATATATTTATCTTTTCTATATCACATCAAAATAAGGTATCAGAGTATTCAGCCTTAAACTTATGCTTAATAATTGACGTGTCAGTATTATAACTTAGAAATAACTCAGATATTTCATGATTCACTATTACTTAATTTAACATAATATGACTTTAAGACTTTAAGAGTGACAATTACCAAAAAATTTTTTGAAACTATAATAAATTTTTTAGTAAACTTTTACTCCATTTGTATTTACCTAATTTACTCATTTTTTATTTTTATTTTTATTTATTATTATTATTATTATACTTTAAGTTCTAGGGTACATGTGCATAACGTGCAGGTTTGTTACATATGTATACTTGTGCCACGTTGGTGTGCTGAACCCATCAACTCGTCATTTACATCAGGTATAACACCCAGTGCAATCCCTCCCCCCTCCTCCCACCCCATGATAGGCCCTGGTGTGTGATGTTCCCCTTCCTGAGTCCAAGTGATCTCATTGTTCAGTTCCCACCTATGAATGAGAACATGTGGTGTTTGGTTTTCTGTTCTTGCGATGGTTTGCTAAGAATGATGGTTTCCAGCTGCATCCATGTCCCTACAAAGGACACAAACTCATCCTTTTTTATGGCTGCATAGTATTCCATGGTGTATATGTGCCACATTTCCTTAATCCAGTCTGTCACTGATGAACATTTGGCTTGATTCCAAGTCTTTGCTATTGTGAATAGTGCCGCAATAAACATACGTGTGCATGTGTCTTTATAGCAGCAGGATTTATGATCCTTTGGGTATATACCCAGTAATGGGATGGCTGGGTCATATGGTACATCTAGTTCTAGATCCTTGAGGAATCGTCATACTGTTTTCCATAATGGTTGAACTAGTTTACAATCCCACCAACAGTGTAAAAGTGTTCCTATTTCTCCACATCCTTTCCAGCACCTGTTGTTTCCTGACTTTTGAATGATTGCCATTCTAACTGGTGTGAGATGGTATCTCATTGTGGTTTTGATTTGCATTCTCTGATGGCCAGTGATGATGAGCATTTTTTCATGTGTCTGTTGGCAGAATGAATGTCTCCTTTTGAGAAATGTCTGTTCATATCCTTTGCCCACTTTTTGATGGGGCTCTTTGTTTTTTTCTTGTATATTTGTTTGAGTTCTTTGTAGATTCTGGATATTAGCCCTTTCTCAGATGAGTAGATTGCAAAAATTTTCTCCCATTCTGTAGGTTGCCTGTTCACTCTGATGGTAGTTTCTTTTGCTGTGCAGAAGCTCTTGAGTTTAATTAGATCCCATTTGTCAATTTTGGCTTTTGCTGCCATTGCTTTTGGTGTTTTAGACATGAAGTCCTTGCCCATGCCTATGTCCTGAATGGCACTACCTAGGTTTTCTTCTAGGGTTTTTATGGTATTAGGTCTAACATTTAAGTCTCTAATCCATCTTGAATTAATTTTCCCATAAGGAGTAAGGAAAGGATCCAGTTTCAGCTTTCTACTTATGGCTAGCCAATTTTCCCAGCACCATTTATTAAATAGGGAATCCTTTCCCCATTTCTTGTTTTTCTCAGGTTTGTCAAAGATCAGATGGTTGTAGATGTGTGGCATTATTTCTGAGGGCTCCGTTCTGTTCCATTGGTCTATATCTCTGTTTTGGTACCAGTACCATGCTGTTTTGGTTACTGTAGCCTTGTAGTATAGTGTGAAGTCAGGTAACGTGACGCCTCCAGCTTTCATGGGCAAAAACTGGAAAAATTCCCTTTGAAAACTGGCACAAGACAGGGATGCCCTCTCTCACCACTCCTATTCAACATAGTGTTGGAAGTTCTGGCTAGGGCAATCAGGCAAGAGAAAGAAATCAAGGGTATTCAGTTAGGAAAAGAAGAAGTCAAATTGTCCCTGTTTGCAGATGACATGATTGTATATTTAGAAAACCCTATCGTCTCAGCCCAAAATCTCCTTAAGCTGATAAGCAACTTTAGCAAAGTCTCAGCATACAAAATTAATGTGCAAAAATCACAAGCATTCTTATACACCAGTAATAGACAAACAGAGAGCCAAATCATGAATGAATTTCCGTTCACAATTGCTTCAAAGAGAATAAAATACTTAGGAATCCAACTTACAAGGGATGTAAAGGACCTCTTCAAGGAGAACTACAAACCACTGCTCAGTGAAATCAAAGAGGACACAAACAAATGGAAGAACATACCATGCTCATGGATAGGAAGAATCAATATCGTGAAAATGGCCATACTGCCCAAGGTTATTTATAGATTCAATGCCATCCCCATCAAGCTACCAATGAGTTTCTTCACAGAATTGGAAAAAACTGCTTTAAAGTTCATATGGAACCAAAAAAGAGCCCGCATTGCCAAGACAATCCTAAGTCAAAAGGACAAAGCTGGAGGCGTCACACTACCTGACTTCAAACTATACTACAAGGCTACAGTAACCAAAACAGCATGGTACTGGTACCAAAACAGAGATATAGACCAATGGAACAGAACAGAGTCCTCAGAAATAATACCACACATCTACAGCCATCTGATCTTTGACAAACCTGAGAGAAACAAGAAATTTGGAAAGGATACCCTATTTAATAAATGGTGCTGGGAAAATTGGCTAGCCATAAGTAGAAAGCTGAAACTGGATCCTTTCCTTACTCCTTATACGAAGATTAATTCAAGATGGATTAGAGACTTAAATGTTAGACCTAATACCATAAAAACCCTAGAAGAAAATCTAGGTAGTACCATTCAGGACATAGGCATGGGCAAGGACTTCATGTCTAAAACACCAAAAGCAA
>NC_045440.1:38303639-38304443 GCF_002776525.5 Piliocolobus tephrosceles | reverse complement strand
AATGCAAATCAAAACCACAATGAGATACCATCTCACACCAGTTAGAATGGCAATCATTAAAAAATCAGGAAACCACAGGTGTTGGAGAGGATGTGGAGAAATAGGTACACTTTTACACTGTTGGTGGGATTGTAAACTAGTTCAACCGTTATGGAAAACAGTATGGCAATTCCTCAAGGATCTAGAACTAGATGTACCATATGACCCAGCCATCCCACTACTGGGTATATACCCAAAGGATTATAAATTATTCTACTACAAAGACACATGCACACGTATGTTTATTGCGGCACTATTCACAATAACAAAGACTTGGAATCAACCCAGATGTCCATCTGTGACAGACTGGATTAAGGAAATGTGGCACATATACACCATGGAATACTATGCAGCCATAAAAAAGGATGAGTTTGCGTCCTTTGTAGGGACATGGATGCAGCTGGAAACCATCATTCTTAGCAAACTATCACAAGAAGAGAAAACCAAACACCACATGTTCTTACTCATAGGTGGGAACTGAACAATGAGATCACTTGGACTCGGGAAGGGGAACATCACACACTGGGGCCTATCATGGGGAGGGGGGAGGGGGGAGGGATTGCATTGGGGAGTTATACATGATATAAATGATGAATTGATGGGTGCTGACGAGTTGATGGGTGCAGCACACCAACATGGCACAAGTATACATACGTAACAAACCTGCACGTTATGCACATGTACCCTAGAACTTAAAGTATAATAAAAATAAAATAAAAAAAAATGACTTCCACAATACATTGGCAATTCTTTGCTTTTTGCTTT
>NC_045440.1:38299216-38303629 GCF_002776525.5 Piliocolobus tephrosceles | reverse complement strand
GAGAAACACTTGAACCCGGGAGGCAGAGGTTACAGTGAGCCAAGATCACACCACTGCACTCCAGCCTGGGTGACAGAGTGAGACTGTCAAAAAAAAAAAAATGACAACTTCTGCACAGCAAAGGAAACAATCAATAAAGTGAAGAGACAACTTACAGAATGGGAGAAAATACTTGCAAACTATACAACTGACAAGGGATTAATAACTAGAATGTATAAGGAGCTCAAACAAGACAATAGTGAAAAGCAAACAATCATTGAAAATGGGCAAAAGATTGCAATAGACACACCACGAAAGAAGATATACACAGAGCCAACAGATAAATGAAAAAATGTTCAGTATCACTAATTATCAGGAAAATACAAATCAAAACCACAGTGAGCTATCTCACCCCAGTTAAAATGGCTATTATAAAAAAGATAGGAAATAATAAATACTGGAGAGAATGTGGAGACGGGAGTGTTCCTGCGCTGTTGGTGCGGATGTAAATTAGTACAGCAACTGTGCAAAGCAATATGGGGGTTCCTCAAAATACTAACATTAGAACTACTGTATGATCTAGCAATTCTACTACTGAATATATATTCAAAAGAAAAGACATCAGCGTATTGAAGAAATATCTGCACTTTTATATTGATTGCAGCACTGTTTACAACAGCTAAGATATGGAATCAACCTAAGTATCCATCAGTAGATGAATGGATAAAGAAAATGTGGTGTAAAGAAAAATAAAAAAAGAAAATGTGGTATATATGCACAACGGACTATTATTCCCTCATAAGAAGAATAAAATCTTTTCTTTGGTAACAACATGGATGTAACTGGACAACATAATGTTGAGTGAAATAAGCCAAGAAGAAAAAAAAAAAGACAAATGTCACCTGTTCTCACTCATATATGGGACTGAAAAAAATTTCTATGATGGAAGTAGTGAATAGAATAATGATTCCCAGAAGCTGGGAAGGGTAGTGGGGACAAAGGGGATGGCTAATGGGCCCCAAAATACAATTAGATAGAAGAAACAAGATTTAGAGTTCGAGGCTAGTCTGGCCAACATGGTGAAGTCCTGCCTCTACTAAAAATACAAAAGTATTAGGGGGGCATGGTGGCAGACCCCTGTAGTCCCAGCTACTCAGGAGGCTGAGACAGGAGAATCACTTGAACCCAGGAGACAGAGGTTATAGAGAGCCAAGATCGCACCACTGCACTCCAGCCTGGGTGACAGAGTGAGACTCTGTCTCAAAAAAAAAAAAAAAGAAAGAAAGAAAAGATAAGAAATGAGATCTAGGATTTGGTAGCACAGTAGGACAATTATAGTTAACAATAATTTATTGTGTATTTCAAAATAACTGGAAGAGGAGATTTGTGATGTTCACTCTGAAAACTCAGAAATGATCAATGTTTGAGGTGACAGATATCCCGATTATCCAGTTGTGATCATTACACATTGTATGCTTGTATCCAAATATCACAGGTGCCCCGCAAATATGTACAAATATTATCTATCTATCTATCTATCTATCTATCTATCTATCTATCTATCTATTTTTATTAAGAAAGTGTTTACCAGGGTTTCTCCACCAGCAGTGTTAATAAAGTTAAAACTTTTTTTTTTTTTTTTGAGACAAAGTTTTGCTCTTATTGCCCAGGCTGAGTGCAATGGCATGATCTCCGCTCACTGCAGCTTCTGCCTACCCGTTCAAGCGATTTTCCTGCCTCAGCTTCCCGAGTAGCTGGGATTACAGGTGCCCATCACCACACCCATCTAATTTATTTTTATTTTTAGTAGGGCCCCCACACCACACCTGGCTAATTTTTGTATTCTTAGTAATAAAGGGGTTTCACCATGTTGACCAGGCTGATCTCGAACTCCTGACCTCAGGTGATCCACCTGCCTCAGCCTCCCAAAGTGCTGGGATTACAGGCATGAGCCACCACACCCAGCCAAGTTAAAACTTTTAAATGTTTTTTCCCTTATATTTTCCTGGGACTGAGACATTGTAATCCTTTTATCCTTACCTGTAAAAGAGGATCTAGTAATAAGAAACTTCTTGAGCTAAAACTTAGGTAAGGCCAAATGAGACCGTGTTGCTAGAACAAATAATTCCTCCCCATTCTCATCCCACGAATGCTGGCAAATTTCCTTCTCTTCTTGATCATTGCCTCTTTGAAGAACAAGCTGAGTGAGAGTCATGGTTGTGGGTTATGATTCCTTAGCACTTTTTTTTTTTTTTTTTTTTGAGACGGAGTCTCGCTCTGTCGCCGGGGCTGGAGTGCAGTGGTGGCCGGATCTCAGCTCACTGCAAGCTCCGCCTCCCGGGTTTATGCCATTCTCCTGCCTCAGCCTCCCAAGTAGCTGGGACTACAGGCGCCAGCCACCTCGCCCGGCTAGCTTTTTTTTTTTTGTATTTTTTAGTAGAGACGGGGTTTCACCGTGTTAGCCAGGATGGTCTCGAACTCCTGACCTCGTGATCCGCCCGTCTCGGCCTCCCAAAGTGCTGGGATTACAGGCTTGAGCCACCGCGCCCGGCCACCTTAGCACTTTTTACTGTATGAGTCCATGCTTGCACTAATTCCCACAAATGAGAACAAACAAATCCCTACTGGAATGGGCCGAGGGCAGATAGGATGGATATTACCAAACCAACAAAAAGTTGTTTTCAGCTTGGCACAGTGGCTCACGCCTGTAATCCCAGAATGTTGGGAGGCCGAATTGGGCAGATCACCTGAGGTTGGGAGTTTGAGACCAGCCTGACCAACATGGAGAAACCCAGTCTCTAATGAAAAAATAAAATTAGCTGGGTGTGTTGGTGAGTGCCTGTAATCCTAGGTACTCAGGAGGCTGAAGCAGGAGAATCACTTGAACCCAGCAGGTGGAGCTTGCAGTGAGCCGAGATCGTGCCACTGCACTCTAGCCTGGGCAACAGAAGGAGACTCTGTGTCAAAACAAACAAAAAAAACTTGTCTAGAACCAAGTTCTGAAGCTTTATGGTAATTCTTAATGCTCTTGATATTTCTGGTACCCATTTAATCAGGACATTTTAATATTTTATTTTATTTTGAGGGAGGGTTTCACTCCTGTAGCCCAGGCTGAAGTACAGTGGTGCAATCTCAGCTCACTGCCACCTCGGCCTCCTGGGCTCAAGCTATTCTTTCTGCCTCAGCCTCCCGAGTAGCTGGGACTACAGGCACGCACCACCACACCTGACTAATTTTTCTATTTCTTGCAGAGATGGGCCTTCGTCATGTTGCCCAGGGTGGTCTCCAACTCCTGGGCTCAAGCAATCCACCCACCTTGGCCTCCCCAAGGGCTGGAATTACAGGCATGAGCCACTGTGCCTGGCCACATTTTATTATTCTTTTCCAAATTATGAATAGTTTCAAATTAGCAAAAAGAACAATATAGAATAGCAAAAATAGAATGTCATATGGCTTCAGATATATTTTTAAGACATGAAACATTACACGCTTTCAGAACACTGCAGACCTATTAGAGACAAATCATTACAATCACAACTGAAGCCCCATGCATCTCCCTTGCTCCATAAGAGAAAGCATTATTGTGATTTCCATATCTTATTCCTGAACATAATTTTATCCTCTTGCTACTGCAGATAAGAATCTATAAAAACTATATAGTATTGTTTCACAGATTTCAAATATATATTCTCTGGATATATTTTTCACTCAGTATTATGTTTCAAATAATAATACAAGTTAATGAATGTAATTCCAAAGCATTCATTTTTATTTTTGAATTTATTTCATTGCATGAATATATTATAATTTGTGTCTATAGTCAAACATTTATGTGGTTCTACTTTTTTGTTCCTATTAATAATGCTGCAGTAAATATATACATGTTTACAGCAATGTTTTCTAAACTATGAATTTTGTCCAACTAGAGGTGAACCACCTTTGCAAAATTATGACTGACACAGTGAAAGAGATCTAACTTAACTGACTCCATCTTGCTTCTAACCTTCAAGTTGTCCTTGTTAATTCCTGGGAGTAGGACGAACTAACTTTGGGAGAAACTTAGTTTATACTTTATTGTTTAAAACAAAGACGAGGCCAGGTGTGGTTGCTCACGCCCGTAATCTCAGCGCTTTGGGAGGCCAAGGGGAGTGGATCACTTGAGGTCAGGAATTTGAGACCAGCCTGGCCAATATAGTGAAACCTCATCTCTACTAAAAATACAAAAATTAGTCAGGCATGGTGGTGCATACCTGTAATCTCAGCTACTCAGGAGGCTGAGATAGGAGAATCACTTGAACCTGGGAGGCGGAGATTGCAGTGAGCCAAGATTGCACCACTGCACTCCAGCCTGGGTGACAGAGTGCAACTCCATCTCAAAACAAACAAACAAACAAAACAAAATAAAAAACAAAAAAGCAAAAACAAAAACACAAT
>NC_045440.1:38183517-38299206 GCF_002776525.5 Piliocolobus tephrosceles | reverse complement strand
CAAACAAAACAAAATAAAAAACAAAAAAGCAAAAACAAAAACACAATAAAAGCAAAGACAATAAAGGCTCTTTCCCAAGGCAGACCTCCTTCTTGCTTGAGAACTAGATTGCCTTTGTAGGGCTAACATTAGCCATAAGATTAGAAATTATGGTTTAGGAGTCATGCAACTGGAGGCTACAAGATTCTGACCCTCCCTAAACTGCTCCTAAGATCAGTGCTTGAGATATTTTGCAGACCCTGTGCTTGATGGATCAGCTGTCACCACCCAGATCTTGGGCCCTCACCCAGGAACCCAATCACAATCATGGCAAGAAGACAGCGCCCACGCCCTATGATTTCATCCTGACCAATCAGCACTCCTGTCTTCTTGGCTTCCCCTCACCCACCAAGTTGTCCTTAAAACCTCTGCTCCAAGAATGCTCTGGGAGGCTGATTTGAGTAGTAACAAAATTCTGGTCTCCTGCACTGCCGGCTCTGCGTGAATTACTACTCTTTGTCCATTGTAATTCCACTGTCTTGAGAAATCTGTTGTGTCTAGGCAGTGGAAAAGGTGAACCCACTGGGTGATTACAGATGGTTGAGACCCCTTAATAAATAATAAAAATTCCTACAGTATATTGAGACAAACATTTTCTTAAAGAGCTAAATGGAATAGAATACAATACAAAATTTCAAGGTGTACCAGATATACAAAGGTAATTATAATTTAATAGAGCTTTTGTTCTACTAATGTGCAAATGGGTGTGGGCAGGTACTGGGGCTCACGTAAAATATTTTTACTTATGATGGCAGTGGTCAAAATATTTGAATAAAACTCCTATGGTTTACTTCCAAAAAAGGGGAATTCCTGGGTTTTGGTGTGAATATCTTAAGCTATACCAGATGTTTCAGAATCACCTTTCAAACTGATTACATACAATGATTCTCCCCAGCATTTTTAAAACATTTCCACATCTCCACACTATGTTTTTTTCTTAGAGTAAAATATGCATACAGAAAAGTACACCTAGTATAATGTAGAACTCAATTCATTTTTATAAACCTACCTGTGCAAATAGGTAAGTTACTTATGTAAATAAGTAACTATGAAAATAATTACCTGTGCAAATAAGTAACTTACCTGTACAAACCTTGTTAAATGACAATTAATAATAGCCTCAGTCATTTGCATATATATACTTTTCTAAATGAGGGAATAGATTATTGCTGGTATTGTCTGGGGAAGAGTCTCCTATTGTTTATCAGGTCAAATTATGCAAAATATTTTTATAAATATTAATAACTTAGAGAACTTATGTAAGTTTAACATGCCAGATGGCAAGTAGGGCATAATAATCTTTAGTTTTGCCACATGACTAATTCAGCAGTTTTTGAACCACCAGGAAGTAGGAAAGCATGGAAATCTTACCTAGTCTATCATTCCTATTAATTTAGAGGAGTGTTTCAAAACAAAACCCTATTTATTTTTTGTAGAACATTTGGTATACCAGTGACCATTAAGTGTTGGGGCACTTGGTAACCTCACTAACATGTCATAATCCCTTACCAGTTATCAGTTCAGAGGAGAGTAAAACAATTTTACCCAGGACTTGTTAGGAAAATAGTTTGATCCTGAGGCTAAAGAATTTTATCAGCCAAAGAGATTTTGCATGAGCTTGGACAATCCAAGTCTTGATGGAAACCACAGACCAAATAAAACTTGCCCCTTAAATCTTTCCTTTTCAAAAAACTAAAAATTCTAAGAACCCGGTAATGCTCCCAAATCCTCTCTGTGAATTTGAGAGAGCACGTAACATGGAGTGGCTTACAGACACAAACCTTACCTGGTGAAATGGGTCAGGAACATAGCTGCCAATGGCAAATGCATCTTGTCCCACTTGTCTGAATGAGCCTTGATCAGAAGGAAAATTGCATGGTTTCAAATTTGAAGTGGATCGTATGAATTTATTTATTATACATATATCTATGCCTATATCCTTAGCTATATCTATAAATATATGTAAAAAATATATCTTTTAAATTGCAGTTGTGATAGCAATACATAGAAAGTCAATAAAAGACTACAGATTGAAATCGTCAGGTTCCCTAAGGCTTGATGTAAAAACATTTAGCTGCTTATAGACTCAAAGTGAAGTCAGACTGTGATATCCTTTATGATAGAGAGGATAATATTCAACGTAATGGTGTCAAGTGAACCCCGTGGTTAATTAAGTAGAGCTTCCAGAAATAGTTAATGTAGCCACCATCCTCAATGTTTTTGAAGATCTACTGCTACCTGATCACTGTCTCTGACCCCTGAGACCCTGTAAAAGAAACTCATGCCTGCTCCTCCCTTCCTTCCTTGGAAAATGTATCACAGAACCACCTTGATCACCCCAGTTTTCCTGATGCAAAATGAATACTTTTGGTCACTCGGAAGCACATATCTCCAGTGGCAAACATACTTTGGGTGAGAACTCTGAGAACAGTGAAGGATCCTTTAAGGTTTGGAATGAGCTGATATAAGAGTTGAGGAACAAAAGTACTGATAGGAAGGTGTATCATGAAAGAGTAAAGTCTTATGTCAAGCATTTCCAAAATACCTGATGATGAATATCATCATGGTTTTTTTTCTTCTTTATAAACCTAAAAATCTCTCATGAATTTGGTGGGAATCTATCCCAAGATAGATGCTGCAAAATATCCAGACGTTTTTTTCTAATTTAATTGAGATAAATAGAGCTTAATAGTGATGAATTGCTAAAAATGCACTGTGCCAGTAGGAAAGATTTTTGGAGGCCTGGTTTGAAGGACACAAGGACACTAAGGCCTGTTCTTTAGACGCAAGCGCCATCTTGTGGATTCTGACTATATTGATGCTCACATCCTCAGTAGCCGCATTTTTCTCTTAGAGCAGAATAAAATCCCATTATACCTGATATCTGGCTGGATTTGATCTTCACAGGTTATGGGATTTTACCATTCAGAAAAAGATTCAGCAAAGTAGTTTTGTCTGAGGAATACAGTGTGGTATTGTTTTATTCTAGCCACACCCGATGAGTGGGGGACCAATTTGTAACAGAGCAATGAACCCAAATGTTTTCATGGTTATGCATGAGTATTCTTATTTTGGTGCTACAGATATGAACATTGTATAGTTATCTGAGCTTGTTTGTTTTTTGTTTTATTTTTTTTTATTTTATGTTATTTTTGGAGACGGAGTCTCACTCTGTCACCCAGGCTGGAGTGCAGTGGTGTGATCTCAGCTCACTGCAAGCTCCACCTCCCGGGTTCAAGCAATTCTCCTGCTTTGCTGAGACCAGCTTGGTTGGGGAGACCCTAACCCAGTGGTGCTAGAGGAATTAAAGACACACACTGTCTCACGTGTCCATGTGAAGAGACCACCAAACAGGCTTTGTGTGAGCAACAAGGCTGTTTATTTCACCTGGGTCCAGGCGGGCTGAGTCCGAAACAGGAGTCAGCAAAGGGCGGTGGATTATCATTAGTTCTTAATAGGTTTTGGAATAGGCGGTGGAGGTAGGAGCAACATTTGGTGGGCAGGGGGTGGATCTCACAAAGTACATTCTCAAGGGTGGGGAGAATTACAAAGAACCTTCTTAAGGGTGGGGGAGATTACAAAGTACATTGATCAGTTAGGGTGGGGCAGAAACAAATCACAATGGTGGAATATCATCAGTTAAGGCTATTTTCATTTCTTTTGTGCATCTTCAGTTGTTTCAGGCCATCTGGATGTATACGTGCCGGTCACAGGGGATATGATGGGTTAGCTTGGGCTCAGAGGCCTGACACACACACAGAAATATAGAGGTGTGAAGTGGAAATCAGGGATCTCACAGCCTTCAGAGCTGAGAGCCTCGAACGGAGATTTACCCACGAATTTATTAATGGCAAGCCAGTCATTAGCATTGTTTCTATAGATATTAGATTAACTAAAAGTATCCCTTATGGGAAAAGAAGGGATGGGCTGAAATAAAGGGATGGGTTGGACTAGTTATCTGCAGCAGGAGCATGTCCTTAAGGCACAGATCGCTCATGCTATTGTTTGTGGTTTAAGAATGCCTTTAAGCCATCTTCCACCACGGGTGGGCCAGGTGTTCCTTGTCCTCATTCCAGCAAACCCACAACCTTCCAGTGTGGGCATTAAGGCCATCATGAACATGTCACAGTGCTGCAGAGATTTTGTTTATGGCCAGTTTTGGGGTCAGTTTATGGCCAGACTTTGGGGGGCCTATTCCCAACACTGCCTCAGCCTCCTAGGTAGCTAGGATAACAGTCCTGCACCTCCATGTCTGGCTAATTTTGTATTTTGAATAGAGACAGGGTTTCTCCATGTTGGTCAGGCTGCTCTCGAACTCCTGACCTCAGGTGATCCACCTGCCTTGGCCTCCCAAAGTGCTGGGATTACAGGCATGAGCACCCGGCCTGTTTAGTTTTAAAGATGGGGTCTCACCACGTTGAACAGGCTGATCTTGAATTCCTGGCCTCAGGCTATTCTCCCACCTTGGCCTCCCAAAGTGTTAAGATTACAGGCCCCTACACCCCAGTGGATTTTGTTTGTTAATGGTGAGATTCGTTTTTTTTTTTGAGATGGAGTTTTGCTCTTGTTGCCCAGGCTGGAGTGCAATGGCATGATCTCAACTCACTGAAAACTCTGCCTCCTGGGTTCAAGTGATTCTCCTATCTCAATATCCCAAGTAGCTGGGATTACAGGTGCCCACCACCATGGCCGGCCTACTTTGGATTTAGTCACCAAATCAATGTATCTTTACTGTATCTCTTAGAGCATGGTAACACGAGTGCTCAACCACTTATGCAGTTCGAAAGCATTTTTAAGGGTGGGCACAGTGACACACACCTGTAATCCCAGCATGTTGAGAGGTCAAGGTGGGTGGATCATTTGAGGTCAGGAGTTCGAGACCAGCCTGGCCAACTAGAGGAAACCCCATTTCTACTAAAAGTACAAAAATAAGCCGGCTGTGGTGGTGGGCACCTATAATCCCAGCTACTGGGGAGGCTGAGGCAGGAGAATCACTTGAACCTGGGAGGCGGAGGTTGCAGTGAGCCAACAGCGTGCCACTGCACTCCAGCCTGGGCGACCCTGAGATTCTGTCTCAAAAAATAACATAAAATAAAATAAAAATAAGTAAATAAACGAAAGCATGTTTAAGAGCAAACACTGATAGTGAGAAGCTTGCCAAAAAGAAATGATATATTATGGACAGCGTTTTAACTTATTTTCAGCAAGTATACAAATGTAAACGTTTTCATTATGCAGTCTGTAAGGACCTCTTTTAAAAGAGGATGGGCAGTAAGGACCTCTTTTAAAAGATGACGGGCAGTTTTGTTTTGTAATGGAGATTCTGAAACCACAAAATTTTATACTATGTATGATTTGAATCTACCCAGCAATTCAATGAATGTCTCAAAAGAAGTTATGGCAAGAATTTTGAAAGTATGAATTACTGACAAAAATTAATAACAATTCTTAACTCTTGAAATTCAGGGATTAACATTACTTGTCTGTATTTCAAAATCATATCACGAGCACCTCACCGGAAGACAAATTGAAAATGATCCCAAGATTTTTGACCCAGCATGGAAAAGTTGATGTTCATGGGCAAAAATGCTTAACATTCGCTTTACCACTGTGGTGATTGTAAACCTTAGTTTACATACGTTATTAACGTTTTCTATTTTGTTCCATTGTACTGATGCTTCAAACACTTCTTTCTGATTTTTGAGTTCTATAGTTGATCTTGACACATTATTTGATGAATACTGGCTAAATTATGAAATTGTGGAAGAACCTATTACAAAAAAATTGTTACAAAAAATTTTTTAAAAGTGCAAATAACATATTATCATAAGTTTCAGAGAAAGTGCTAGTGCTACATCTGTTGGAGCTTCCTGTACAGACTTTTTTTTTTTTTTTTTTTTTTTTTGAGACGGAGTGTCGCTCTGTCACCCAGGCTGGAGTGCAGTGGCCGGATCTCAGCTCACTGCAAGCTCCGCCTCCCGGGTTCACGCCATTCTCCTGCCTCAGCCTCCCGAGTAGCTGGGACTACAGGCGCCGCCACCTCGCCCGGCTAGTTTTTTGTATTTTTAGTAGAGATGGGGTTTCACCGAGACCAGGATGGTCTCGATCTCCTGACCTCGTGATCCAGCCGTCTCGGCCTCCCAAAGTGCTGGGATTACAGGCTTGAGCCACCGCGCCCGGCCTCCTGTACAGACTTTAAAACACTATAGGACTGCACAACTCTGTTACAACTTTACAACTGTACAACTGTACAGTACTGTTAGAACTTTGTACAGAGTCTCAGAAAGAATTTGTGGGAAGCCTCACTGCAACATTCAATAAAAATTAGCTTGTTCCTATCAATAGTGTGAACATGGAATTTGTGGAAAGTTCATAGAACAAATTATCCATTTAAAAAATGCTTTTGGCCAGACGCAGTGACTCACGCCTACAATCCCAGCACTTTGGAAGGCCTAGATAGGTGGATCACCTGAAGTCAGGATTTCCAGACCAGCCTGGCTAATGTGAAACACCGTCTCTACTAAAATTACAAAAAATTAGCCGGGCGTGGGGACAGGCACCTGTAATTCCGGCTACTCAGAAGGCTGAGGCAGGAGAATCACCTGAACTGGGGAGGCAGAGGTTGCAGTGAGCTGATTGCACCACTGCACTCCAGTCTGGGCCATAAAGAGAGAGTCTGTTTCAAAAAAAAAAAAAAAAAAAAAAAAAAAGCTTTCTCCAAGGCTGTTTGTGCTGAAGACATATATGGTTGTTCTTTGCCGTGGGTGCCTTTTCCTATTCTAAGTTTCACATGGACCAGAAATAGTCATACCTTAACCTCAACATCATTTACATTATTCAAAATTTATTTGTCAAAGTGAACAAAAAACACACCATTATTTTCCATTTAACATAATTTTCTGGCAGGATTTTTTGTAGAATTGGTATTATCTCTTCCATAAATGTTGGAATTCATCCATAAAGCCAGCTGGGTCTGCAGTTTTCTATCTGGAATTTTGAATTGATTTTAATTTATTTATTAAGTAAGTGGCTACTCAAATAATCTTTTTCTTCTGAATTGACTTTGTTAACTTGTGGCTTTTGGTGTCACATTTACATTGTCACATTTATTAGCATAACATTTTATGATTTTTTTTTTTTTTTTTTTTTTTTTTTTTTACTATCTGTAAGATATGAAATAATGTCCCTTCTCCATTTTCTGATATTGGCAATATGTATCTTCTTGCTTTTTTTCCCCTAATGAATTTGGCTAAACGTTTATCAAGTCCATGATGGAGAACTACCTTTTGGTTTCACTAATTGTTTTCTATTGAGCACATTCTAGTTTATTAATTTGTATTCATCACTATTTTCTTTCTTCTGCTCACTTCAATTTATTTTGCTCTTCTTTTTCTATGTTTTTAAGATTACATCTTGATCATTTATTTGAGGCATTTTTTTTCCTAATACAAACATTTAAAACTAAATTTCTTTCAAGGAGTATTTTACCTACATGCTTCAAATTTTGCTATCTTGTATATTCAGTTTTATTCAGTTAAAATGCTTGCCAGATTTCCTGGTGATTTCTATTTTGAGCTGCAGTTTATTTAGAATTGTGTGATTTTCTTTAAAATATTTTGAGTTTTTTTCATATAGTGCAGTCAGAAAACATATTTAATATGATTTGAATCCTTTTAAACATATTGAATCATTCTTTATGGCTCATAATATGGTCTTTCATGGTGTACATTCTATTATTCACTGAGAAAGAAGTTTATTTTTAAATTCATGCAATGTCTTATTGTTAATTCATTCCATGCCACTTAATTTAAGTTGGTTGGTAATGTTTTCCTTTTTTTTTTGAGACGGAATCTTACTCTGTCACCCAGGCAGGGGTGCAGTGGTGTGATCTTGGCTCACTGCCACCTCTGCCTCCCAGGTTCAAGCAATCCTCCTACCTCAACCTCCTGAGTAGCTGGGATTATAGACCCCTGCCACCACGCCTGGCTAATTTTTGTATTTTTAGTGAAGACGGGGTTTCACCATGTTGGCCAGGCTAGTCTCAAACTCCTGACCTCAGGTGATCCACCCACCTTAGCCTCCCAAAATGCTGGGATTACAGGTGTGAGCCACTCCACCTGGCCAATAATGTTTTTCAAATATTCTACATATTTGGTTTTTTTTTCTATTTTTTCTATTAATTCCTAGGAGAGAATGTGGGAATTAATATCTAAGTATAATTGTGAATTTGTCTATTTCTCTTTTCAGTTCTGTTTGTTTTCATTTCATGCATGTTGGAGCTTTGTTATTAGTTGCATACACATTTTGTATTATTAGGCCAGTTGAAGAATTTACCCCTTAATTATTATGGAAGTACTTCTTGAAATATTCTTGTCTTTGAGTTCACTTTGTGTGCCATGAATATAGCCACCACTGCTCATTATTCTTGTTTGCATGGTGCATACTTTTCCATCTTTTTACTTTTATTCTTTCTCTGTCTTTATATTTAAAATAGAGTTTTTTTTTTTCAGACAACATGCAATTTTGTCTTGCTTTTCTTAATTCAATTTGATAATATCTGTTTTATAATTGAAAAATTTGGGAACTGCATCGCACCAACCAAATCTTGGCTGCTATTTGTATTTTTCTTTTAACACAGCCACATGTTTTTATTTCTGTATTGTCTGTGGCTTTTTAAATATTATGATGAAAGTGTTGAATAGTTGCAATAGAGATTATATGGCCCACAAGCCTAAAAGTAAATGTTTTGGTGCACTTTTTAAAAGAGATACCTTTGGCTGCAACATGAAATTTTAGATTGGCAGTCATTTTCCTTTTAGTCATTAAGATTTCATATAGTTGTCTTTTCCCATCTCTGGCATTCATGGCTTCTAAACAGAAATTTGCTGTCATTCTTATATTTGCAATTTTGGAGGCAAGGTGAATTTTCATTTTTGACTTATTTTAACATTTTCCTATCACTTGTTTTCAGCAATTGCATTATGCTAGGCTGTGGTGAAATTTTTTCTCTGTGGTTATTCTTCTTGGAATTCACCGAGGTTCTTGAATGTGGAGTTTGTAGTTCCAATATGGGGAAATTTTCAACCAGTATTGGATCAAATATGTTTCCTGTTTCCCCTCCTCTGCCTCAAGGACTCCAATTACTCATGTTTGATTACTTGATGTTATCCTAGAGGTTAATGACTGCGATGATTTGAACTTGTTCCCCAAAGTTCACATGTTGAAAACTTATGCAACAGTGTTGAGTTTAATAGGTAATTAGGTTGTGAGGGATCTGTCCTCATGAATAAATTAATATCATTGTCTCATGAGAGTAAGTTTGTTATTGTGAGAGTGGTTTTGTAATGTAAGTAAGTTTGACTCTCTCTTGCTCTTCCTCTTGCCATGAGATGCTTTACACCATGTTATGACAGCATGAAGGCCCTAGCAAGATGCAGGTACCACCATCTTGGACTTCCCAGCCTCCAAAATTGTGAAAAATACCTTTTTTCCTTCACAAATTACCCAGTGATTGGTATTCTGTTATAGCACAAAACAGACTAAGACACAACATTAGATCATTCTTTTGCTGTTTCTTTTCCTCTCTGTGTGTTTCATTTTGGGTCACTTTTATGGCCATGTCTTCAAGTTCCCATATATTTTTTCCTACAGATTCTAATCTGTTGTTAATCTTCCTTAGTTATTTTAAATGCTTTATTTTCTAATCACTAGAAGTTCAATTTGATGGATTTTTTTCCATTTATCTCATGATCGTGTTCATATATATGTATGTATAGTTTTTTCATTTTTATTTTATTTTTTATTTTTTTGAGATGGAGTTTTGCTCTCCTTGCCCAGGCTGGTGTGCAATGGCATGATCTCAGCTCATGGCAACCTCCACCTCCCAGGTTCAAGCAATTCTCCTGCCTCAGCCTCCTAAGTAGCTGGGAATACAGACAAGCATCACCACGCCTGGCTAATTTTGTATTTTTAATTACAAATAAAAATGTTGGTCAGGCTGGTCTCGAACTCCCAACCTCAGATGATCCACTCGCCTTGGCCTCTCAAAGTGCTGGGATTACAGGTGTGCCTGGTCCATGTTCATATTTTTAAAATATTGAGCATATGTATATTTATGATAGTTATTTGAAAGTCTTCATCTATTAATTCTACCATTTTTGTCATTTATGAAAATATTCTATTTTTTGTGTATGAGTCATACTTTTTTGCTTCTCTGTTAGATGTAACATTTCATTGAATGCTGGGTGTTGCAAATTTATGTTGTTGACTGCTGCATATGAATGTATTCCTTTGAAAGGTGTTGGACTGTTTTTCCTGTATGAAGTTAAGCTCCTAATGACTGACTTTTATTTTTTTCAAGACTTACTTTTAAGTTCACTAAGGTGGTTTCAGATTCTATGATTGGTCTGGTAAGACTTTTTCAAGGATTCTACATAATACCTCCTATTTAACGATATTTAATGATGAGAGTTGAAACTGGCTGGGCTTCTGGGTTGGGTGGGGACTTGGAGAACTTTTCTGTCTAGCTAAAGGATTGTAAACACACTAGTCAGCGTTATGTGTCTAGCTAAAGGTTTGTAAATGCACCAAACCACACTCTGTAAAAACACACCAATAAGCACTCTGTGTCTAGCTAAAGGTTTGTAAATGCACCAATCAGCAGTCTGTTAAAACGGACCAATCAGCACTCTGTAAAATGAACCAATCAGCGCTCTGTAACATGGACAATCAGTAGGATGTGGGGGAGGGACAAATAAAGAAATAAAAGCTGGCCACCCGAGCTGGCAGGGGCAACCTGCTCGGGTCCCCTTCCACACTGTAGAAGCTTTGTTCTTTCACTCTTTGCAATAAATCTTGCTGCTGCTCACTCTTTTGGTCCACACTACCTTTATGTGCTGTAACACTCACTGCAAAGGTCTGCAGCTTCACTCCTGAAGTCAGTGAGACCATGAACCCACTGGGAGGAACAAACAACTCTGGTTATGCCACCTTTAAGAGCTGTAACACTCACTGTGAAGGTCTGTGGTTTCACTCCTAAAGTCAGCAAAACCATGAACCTACTGAAAGGAAGAAACTCTGGACACATCTGAACATCTGAAGGAACAAACTCCTAACACACCATCTTTAAGAACTGTAACACTGACCACGAGGGTCTGCAGCTTCATTCTTGAAGTCAGCGAGACCAAGAACCCACTGGAAGGAACCAATTCCAGACACATTTTGGTGACCATGAAGGGACTATCATCTATCACCAAGCAGTGAGTAACATCGGGCCCCTTTCTCTTGCTATTCTGCCCTATTTTTCCTTAGAATTGGGGGACTAAATACTGGGTACCTGTTGGCCAATTAAAAACGACTAGCATGGCCACTGGACTAAAGACACATGTGTCAGGATTTCTGGGAAAGGGCTCTCTAACAACTCCTGACTCTTCGGAGTTGGGAGTGTTGGTTTGCCTGGAATCAAAAACCAAACAGTCAGTGGAGACTAGTGCAAGATCTTAGACTCATCAATGAGGCAGTAATTCCTCTATATCCAGTTGTACCCAACCCTTATACCCTGCCCTCTCAAATACCAGAGGAAGCAGAATGGTTCACTGTTCTGGACCTCAAGGATGCCTTCTTTTGTATTCTCCTGCATTCTGACTCACAGTTTCTCTTTGCCTTTGAGGATCCCACAGGCCACATGTCCCAAATTACGTGGATGGTCTTGCCCCAAGGGTTTAGGAATAGCCCTCAGCTGCTTGGTCAGGCACTGGCCCAAGATCTAGGCCACTTCCTAAGTCCAGGCACTCTGGTCCTTCAGTATGTGGATGATTTACTTTTGGCTACCAGTTTGGAAGCCTCGTACCAGCAGGCTACTCTAGATCTCTTGAACTTTCTAGCTAATCAAGGGTACAAAGCATCTAGGTAGAAGGCCCAGCTTTGCCTACAGTAGGTCAAATATCTAGGCCTAATCTTAGCCAGAGGGACCAGGGCCCTCAGCAAGGAATGAATACAGCCTATGCTGGCTTATCTTCAACCTAAGATATTAAAACCGTTGCGGGTGTTCCTTGGAATCACTGGGCTTTTGCTGACTATGGATCCCCAGATACAATGAGATAGCCAGGCCCCTCTATACTTTAATCAAGGAGACCCAGAGGGCAAATACTCATCTAGTAGAATGGGAACCAGGGGCAGAAGCAGCCTTCAAAACCTTAAAGCAGGCCCTAGTACAAGCTCCAGCTTTAAGCCTTCCCACAGGACAAAACTTTTCTTTGTATGTCACAGAGAGAGCAGGGATAGCTCGTGGAGTCCTTACTCAGACTCGTGGGGCAACCCCATGACCAGTGGCATACCTAAGTAAGGAAATTGATGCAGTAGCAAAAGGCTGGCCTTACTGTTTATGGGTAGTTGTGGCGGTGACCATCTTAGTGTCAGAGGCTATCAAAATAATACAAGGAAAGGATCTCACTGTCTGGACTACTCATGATGTAAATGGCATACTAGGTGTCAAAGGAAGTTTATGACTATCGGACAACCACCTACTTAGATACCAGGCACTACTCTTTGAGGGACCAGTGCTTCAAATATGTACTTGCAAGGCCCTCAACCCTGCCACTTTCTTTGCAGAGGATGGGGAACCAATTGAGCATGACTGCCAACAAATTATAGTTCAGACTTATGCAGCCCGAGGTGATCTTTTAGAAGTCCCCTTAGCCAACCTGACCTTAACCTATATACCGATGGAAGTTCATTTGTGTAGGACGGGATATGAAGGGCAGGTTATGCCATAGTTAGTGATGTAACCGTACTTGAAAGTAAACCTCTTCCCCCAGGGACCAGTGCCCAGTTAGCAGAACTAGTGGCACTTACCCAAGCCGTAGAACTGGGAAAGGGAAAAAGAATAAATGTATATACAGATAGAAAGTATGCTTATCTCATCCTACATGCCCATGCTGCAATATGGAAAGAAAGGGAATTCCTAACCTCTGGGGGAACCCCCATTAAATACCACGAGGAAATTATGGAGTTATTGCATTCAGGGCAAAAACCCAAGAAGGTGGCAGTCTTACACTGCCAAAGCCATCAGAAAGGTGAAGGAGAAAAGGCAGAAGGAAACCGTCAGGCAGATGCTGAGGCCAAAATTGCCACCAAGCAGAACTTCCCTGCCTACGGAAGGACTTTTGGTTTGGAACAACCCCCTCCAAGAGATTAACTCCCATATTCCCCGACTGAAACAGAACGGGGACTTTCATGGGGGCATAGTTTTCTCCCCTCGGGTGGTTAACGACAGAAGAAGGAAAGGTACTTATGCCCAAAGACAGCCAGTGGAAAATACTTAAAACCCTCCACCAAGCTTTTCATATGGGTATTGAAAACACACATCAAATAGCCAAATCCCTATTTACAGAACCAAATCTCCTCTGGACCATCTGATAGGTAGTCAAAGCCTGTGAGGTGTGCCAAAAGGATAATCCCTTGGTCCATCATAAGGCCCCTTTTGGGGAGCAAAGAATAGGTCACTATCCTGGAGAGGACCGGCAGTTAGACTTCATTCATATGCCTAAGTCAAAGGGATTTCAATACTTGTTGGTCTGTGTCGATACCTTTACAAATTGGATAGAAGCTTTCCTCGGCAAGACAGTGAAGGCTCAGGAAGTGATTAAAGTCCTAATTCATGAAATAATTCCTAGATTTTGGCTTCCCAAAAGCTTACAGAGCAACAGTGGTCTGGATTTTAAAGCCACAATAACTCAGGAAATTTCCAGGGTGCAAGGAATACAGTATCACCTTCACTGTGGCTGGAGGCCACAATCCCCAGGGAAAGCTGAGAAGGCAAATGAAACACTTGAGAGACACTTAAGGAAACTAACATAAGAAACTCATCTCCCATGGCCTACTCTTTTGCCCATGGCCTTCTTGAGAATCTGAAATTCTCCTCACAAAATAGGGCTCAGTCCATATGAAATGCTGTATGGACCTTTTCTCACAAATGACCTCCTACTTGATCAGAAAATGGCCAACTTGGTCAAAGATATAACTTCTTTGGCAAAATGTCAACAAAACCTTAAAAACCTACCCAAAGGATGTCACAGAGGAAAGGGAACAGAGTTGTTTCAACCAGGAGATCTAGTGTTGGTCAAAAAACCCAAGGAGGTGGCAGTCTTACACTGCCAAAGCTATCAGAAAGGTGAAGGAGAAAAGGCAGAAGAAAACTGTCAGGCAGATGCTGAGGCCAAAATTGCCACCAGGCAGAACTCACTCCTCTACCTCCCCATCTATGGACTCTTTGTGGGAAGAACCATGCTCAGTGATCCTCTCTACCCCCGCTGCAGTTAAGGTGGCAGGAGTGGAATTTTGGATTCACCACATCCGAGTTAAATTTTTGACAATCCCTGAGAAACCTGCGGGACTGTCAGCTCAGGAGTCCCAAGATCAACCAGACCAGCCTGGATACACTGTGAACCGTTGGAGGACTTGCATCTCCTATTTCGGAAGGAAACATCCCAGACTAAAGAAGCTCCTACCACTGATTCTGAAGAAAAACCCCATCCTCCTTAAAAAAGATAAGTGAAAACCTACATAATCTTCCTCTTTAACACCCCTCCTTACCCCTTTAATGGAATCCTTTTACTATTTCATCGTATTATTAAGCAGCATACTAACCATACTCTATGTGATAGGGCTGTACACTGTAGTTCCTGCTGGGAGGAAAATCCTAATCACATCAACCTTATTTCTATCTTCCTTCCTTCTGACAGCAATTTACTCCTACCTTTAACTCAGCCTGGATAAAATGATCTCATCTTCCAGAGCACACTCTTTACCTTCCTATTTACTCTTTGCCTACCTATCCCTCCTGCTTCCTTGGATACCTCATATAACCACCCCTCCCCTTCCATTAGCTCCTAATTGCCTCTACAAGACTCTCAACTTAACCCACTCTCTGTTAAATCAGTCCAATCCTTCCCTGGCAAATGATTGTTGGCTTTGTATCTCTCTATCAACCTCTGCTTACATTGCCACCCCCAATTCCTGCAAAACAATGGGTCTTTATCAACTTAACCTACCACCCTCTCTGATAGGACTGAGAATACCCTAACAGGATGTGCAATCCAACTTGTACATTCTTACATTTCCAACCTCACCTATTAAACAAGAAATGAAAAGCCCATACATGGCCCTGTAACTATGAATACCATCTTAACTTTCCAAGCCCCTTTATGCATCCAATGCAACCTGTTATCAGGCCTGCCCCGGGGGCACCTACCACCCATCAGTAGTATAATTATACCCTACAACTTCAAGCCCCAACTGATCATACTAACTTCTGAGTCCCCCAAACAGCTCCATCCAGATGGCTTGTCTGCTTCTCAGGGCCCCCAAAAATCATCATCTCCTTCCTGCTTAACAAAGAGTCCAGGTTTTGTAATGGCAAACATACTCCCTGCATGACCATTCACTCCTGGACCCCCTGCAGCAGCACCCCCCACCACTAGTGAATGCCTTCTCATCCCCTTTCAATCACTCTCTTGAATGGTTCCTAGTAGATGCAAAACATTTTTTTTCTCCAGTGGGAAAATAGAACACAGGGAGCCACTCAGTTTGCTCCCAACACCCCTTTCCAGCTGCTCACTGGAACTACCTTGGCAAGTACTCTAGGAGTATGGGAAAATGAAAACGACAAACTCACACATCTTTTTAACATACACAGCAAGTTCTGTCTACCCAACCAAGGTATATTCTTCTTATATGGAACATCGACCTATACCTGCCTCTCCACTAACTGGACAGGCACCTGCACCTTAGTCTTTCTAAGTCTCAACATTAACATTGCCCCAGGAAATCAGACCCTATCAGTACCCCTCAAAGCTCAAGTCCGTCAGCACAGAGCCATACAACTAATACCCCTATTTATAGGGTTAGGAATGACTACTGCTACAGGAATGAGAATAGCCAGTTTATCTACTTCATTATCCTACTACCACACACTCTCAAAGGATTTCTCAGACAGTTTGCAAGAAATAACGAATTCTATCCTTACTCTATAATCCCAAATAGACTCTTTGGCAGCAGTGACTCTCCAAAACCACCTAGGCCTAGACTTCCTCATTGCTGAGAAAGGAGGACTCTGCACCTTCTTAGGTGAAGAGTGTTGTTTTTACACTAACCAGTCAGGGATAGTAAGAGAAGCCACCTGGCATTTACAGGAAAAGGCTTCTGAAATCAGACAATGCCTTTCAAATTCTTATACCAACCTCTGGAGTTGGCAACATGGCTTCTTCCCTTTCTAGGTCCTGTGGCAGCCATCTTGCTATTACTCACCTTTGGACCCTGTATTTTTAAACTCCTTGTCAAATTTGTTTTCTCTAGGATTGATGCCATCAAGCTACAGATGGTCTGACAAATGGAACCCCAAATGAGCTCAACTAACAACTTCTACCAAGGACTCCTGGACTGACCCACTGGCCTTTTCACTGGCCTAAAGAGTTCCCCTCTGGAGGACACTACAACTGCAGGGACTCTTCTTTGCCCCTATCCAGCAGGAAGTAGCTAGAGTGGTCATCGTCTAATTCCCAACAGCTGTTGGGGTGTCCTGTTTAGAGGGGGGATTGAGAGGTGAAGCTGGCTGGGCTTCTGGGTTGGGTGGGGACTTGGAGAACTTCTCTGTCTAGCTAAAGGATTGCAAACACACCAATCAGTGCTCTGTGTCTAGCTAAAGGTTTGTAAATGCACCAATCAGTAGTCTGTAAAAACGCACCAATAAGCGCTCTGTGTTTAGCTAAAGGTTTGTAAATGTACCAATATGCACTCTCTAAAAATGCAACAATCTGTGCTGTGTGTCTAGCTAAAGGTTTGTAAAAGCGCCAATCAGCACTCTGTAAAAACGGACCAATTAGCACTCTGTAAAATGGACCAGTCAGCAGGACATGGGTGGGGCCAAATAAGGGAATAAAAGCTGGCCACCCAAGCCAGCAGTGGCAACCCTCTCAGGTCCTCTTCCATGCTGTGGAAGATTTGTTCTTTCACTCTTTGCAATAAATCTTACTGCTCCTCACTCTTTGAGTTCACAATACCATTATGAGCTGTAACACTCACTGTGAAGGTCTGTGGCTTCACTCCTGAAGTCAGCGAGACCACGAACCAACCAGGAGGACCAAACAACTCCAGACATGCCACGTTTAAGAGCTGTAACACTCACTGAGAAGGACTGTAGCTTCAAACCCACTGGGAGGAACAAACAACTCTGGATGCGCCACTGTTAAGAGCTGTAACATGCCGAGACCAGCTCAGTCAGGGAGACCCTAACCCAGTGGTGCTAGAGGAATTAAAGACACACACACAGAAATACAGAGATGTGGAGTGGGAAATCAGGGGTCTCACAGCCTTCAGAGCTGAGAGCCTTGAACAGAGATTTACCCATGTATTTATTGACAGCAAGCCAGTGATAAGCATTGTTTCTATAGATTATAGACTAACTAAAAGTGTTCCTTATGGGAAACAAAGGGATGACTGAAATAAAGGGATGGGTTTGGCTAGTTATCTGCAGCAGGAGCAAGTCCTTAAGGTACAGATCACCCATGCTATTGTTTGTGGTTTAAGAACACCTTTAAGTGGTTTTCCGCCCTGGTTGGGCCAGGTGTTCCTTGCCCTCATTCTGGTAAACCCACAACCTTCCAGCATGGGCGTTATGACTGTGAACATGTCACAGTGCTGCAGAGATTTTGTTTATTGCCAGTTTTGGGGCCAGTTTATGGCCAGATTTTTGGGGGGCCTGCTCCCAACATGTCCCACTTCTTTGATTTGCAAAGTGATAAAAGCAAAGGCAGCTTTGTCACAGTGAGCTACTTCTTGCAGGAGTCAGGATCCGCATCTGCAGACTATACAAAGAGAAACAACACAGATTAAAGGCACAATCATTATTGAAATCACACAGCTTCCAAGTGGTTTTATCCATTCTAATGGATTACTAGCTGCTAATCTGTCTGCAGCTCCTTTAAGCACTCCAGTTCCTGGCATTAAGGTCAGGTGTGCCTGGGATGTTTTAAATATTTGTTCTTTAATTTTGCAATATCCAAAGACAAGTTTGTAGAGTGTCCTTCTAGATGCTTTTTTATTCTTTCCCAAATTTTGATCTTATTAAGAGCTATTAATAGTTTCCACAAATCCTTATGTTAAGCTCCTAGAGCTGGCCATATCATTTGAGGTTGAGGTGCCACTATACCACCATGGTTCCAGATAATAGAACTCTTGCTGTACTTGTTGCATTTCTACCATCTGGCCATTTTTTTCAGACCAGTTGAACATAGTGTGGCCATGACACGCAGACTAAGAGGTGCAATTTAAGCTAAACATCCCCTTAGGGGACCAATCAATGATGATTCTGTAGGAATTGTTGCTCAGCACCTCTGCCTGTTCTGCAATGCAATCTTCTTAAACAGGTACGTTCATTGTTTCTCTCCAGGTTCTATTTTGTTTACAAATAGGTTTTTGAGGGCAGAATGCCTCAATTATAGGAGCAGATTTATTATGGTAAATACTGAGACCAGAAAGCATGTGTAATTGTGTCATAGAGTGATTACATCCAGGTATTATTGCCAGCCAAGATTGATAAATATGCCCAATAAGTATAATTGTTCTCTGTGTCAGCCCTTATTGAAGGAAGCATTCCTTATTGAAGGAATGCTGCTATCATAGCTACCATTAAATTACTCATTGTGACTGGTTGTCCTGCTTTCCTCAGGTTTTCTTCTGCCATCTGTGACAGTTTCTTGATCTGTCGACAGGTGGATGGCTGTGTTTGATGGGTGTTGCATATGACAGTTGGGTTTGAAACTGTCATATGAAATAAAGGGATGGGTTTGGCTAGTTATCTGCAGCAGGAGCAAGTCCTTAAGGTACAGATCACCCATGCTATTGTTTGTGGTTTAAGAACACCTTTAAGTGGTTTTCCGTCCTGGTTGGGCCTCACTGTCAGCCTTGACATGGCTGCAACCAGGGGGTCCTCGGGATCCTCCCAAAATCTCTTCCTCAGCATCTGGCTAATGATAAGGTTTCAGGTGTCTTGATTGGTATCCAAATTGGCTGTTGATTTTGGTCTGGAGAAACATAAGCATAACCTCTACCCCAAGTTATTATTTTACCTATCTCCCAACTTTTTGTTATCTGATCTCTCTACCAAATCATTTGCTTTGCTTCTGTCTTTGCAGCTGGTTTCCATAGATGCTGTTCAGCTGCTGATAACATCTGGCCTTTGGGCAAGCTCAAAAAATTTAAAGTTAATAATGCTAGATTCAATTGTGTATGAGCTGTCCCATAATCCTTGTTTCTCCCCCTTTGTTGTTTTTATCATCAGTTGTTTTTCTGTATGAAATCGTAACTGAGCATTTTCAATTAACTGTGTGGAATGAAACACATATGAAGGATCAGAAATCACATTAATAGTCATATTAAAAGCAGTCAATACTTCAATCAAAGCTACAAGTTCCACTTTTTGAACTGAAGTATAGGGTGTCTGGAAAACTTTACTTTTTGAGCCAGAATAAGAAGCTTTACCATTACTAGACCTATCTGTAAAACAATGAAAATGCTTAGCAGGCTGCAGGTTGCTTACCGAAGGAATTGTAAATGCAAACCATTCACAGTCTTGCTCAGCTAAGGGGATAGTAAAGAAACAGTCTTTTAAGTCTAAGACTATTAGGCTGGGCATGGTGGCTCACGCTTGTAATCCCAGCACTTTGGGGGGCCGAGGCGGGTGGATCACAAGGTCAGGAGATCGAGACCATCCTGGCTAATACGGTGAAACCCCGTCTCTACTAAAAATACAAAAAAAATTAGCTGGGCACGGTGGCGGGCACCTGTAGTCCCAGCTACTCAGGAGGCTGAGGCAGGAGAATGGCATGATCCCGGGAGGCAGAGCTTGCAGTGAGCTGAGATCGTGCCACGGCACTCCAGCCAGGGGGACAGAGCGAGACTCCGTCTCAAGAAAAAAAAAAAAAAAAAAAAAAAATCTAAGGCTATTAAAGGCCAGTGTTAAGTCCTCTAAAGCCTCCAGTATCTCTTTACTCAGCAGCCTTTGTTCTATCCAAATTGGCTTATCCATTAACCATTTTAAAGGTATAGGTTCTGGAGGCTTAACAACGGCACCGTCAAAAATGATATCCTAAACCTTGGTGGGAACTTTGTCTTTCCCCTTCAAAAGGTTCCTTTAAACCTTGCAATTTTTTTTCCTAGTTCCCATACCAGGGACGTACCCCATTTCATGCATCATATGTTGACTTTGAGGGTTATATAATTGTTCTGGAATCAGAACTTGTTCTCTCCATTGTAGTAACAAATCTCTCTCCCATAAATTTATAGGTACAGAAGTTATAATTGATTGAATAGTCCTTGGTTGTCCATCAGGCCATTCATAGTGCAAAATATAACTGTTTTGATATACTTCAGGGGCTTTACCAACCCCAACTATGTTAAATTGAGCAGGTTGAACTGGCCACACGGACGGCCAGTGTTGTAGAGAAATGATTGAAATGTCCTCCTGTATCTACCAAACCTTTACATTTCTTTCCTTGAATAGTTATTTCACAGGTAGGACATTTATCAGTAATTTGATTCACCCAATAAGCTGCTTTGCCTTGTTTATTTGTGCTTCCAAATCCTCCTGTTCATTTAATTCACTTTTCCCCATTTCCACATATGGCACAATCAGGAGCTGTGCTATACGCTCTCCTGGCTCTGCTTTCTAGGGAACAGAAGTAGATATAACAATTTCAATTTCCCCATTGTAATCTGAATCAATGACTCCTGTATGTATTTGTACCCCTTTTAAATTTAAACTAGACCTGCCTAGAAGTAATCCTATCATCCCCACTGGCAAGGGTCCACAGACTCCTGTTGGGACCTTTTGCAGGGGTTACCAGGCAGAAGGCTCACAGCTTTTGTGCAGTATAAATCTACTGTGGCACTATCGGCTGTGGCGGGGGACAGATATTGTACAAGGGTGAGGGAATGGCCTGAGCTGGAAATGCCCCAGTTTGGAACCGGGCCTGGGACAGGCACCTCATAGCATTTCCAGAAATCGCATTCCCATCTTTATCAAACTTATAGTGACACTGATTAGCCTAATGTTTTCCTTTTTTACATTGTGGACATATTTCAGACTCAACAGTTTTCTTTTTTCCCTATATGGCAGCCTGACTTGCTGATTTTTTCTACATTCTTTTTTAGTATGACCATGCTTCCCACAGTTAAAACAAGCTCCAGGAAACAGAGTATTTCTTTTATCCACTCTCAGTCCTTCCATTGCCTATGCCAAAAAACTAGCTTTATGCAGATTACCTCTGATACCATCATAGGCTTTGATGTAATCGACTAAATGTGCTTTTCCTCTAATAGGTTGCAGAGCAGCCTGGCCATCGAGATTAGCATTGTCGAAAGCTAATAACCACAACACTATATACTGTGCAGCCGAATCTGTAATCAACTTTTTAAGAGACTCCTGTAACCAAGCTATAAAATCCACGTATGGTTCTTTTGGTACCTGTTTTACAACACTAAAGCAAGGGTATTGTTCTGCACCTGAAGTGATTTTTTCCCAAGCTCTAATGCACACTCCTGTAAGCTGTTCTATGGCATCATCCTGCATGACCACTTGTACATCTAAACCACTTCAGCCGCCGACCCCCAAAAGTTCCTCTGCAGTTATATTAATTTGAAGTTGGGCCTGGGCATTGCAAGCAGCCTGAATGGAAGCTTCATCTGTCCACCAATTTTTAAATTGTAAAAACTGAGCAGGAGTTAGACAAGCTCAAGTAAGAGCATCCCAGTCAATAGGAATCATCTGACTGGAAACAGTAGTATTCTTTAACAGTCTCATTACAAAAGGAGAACCTGGTCCATACTGATTAATAGCTTGCTTAAATTCTGTGAGTACTTTAAAAGAAAAAGGCTCAATTGTAGCTATAATATTTCCCTGTTGATCTAGGGGGTGTATTCTAACAGGGAACTGCCAAGCCTTGTATAAGATGACTTTATGTAAGGTTTTGGTTTATGTAGAGTGTTTTGTGATAGTTTTTTTTTTTTTTTTTTTTGAGATGGAGTCTCACTCTGTCACCCAGGCTGGAGTGCAGTGGTATGATCTTGACTCATTGCAACCTCTGCCTCTTAGGCTCAAGCAATCCTTATGCCTCAGCCTCCCCATTAGCTGGGACTACAGGTGTGTGCCATCATGCCTGACTAATTTTTTTGGTATTTTCAGTAGAGATGGAGGTTTCACTTTGTTGGCCAGGCTGGTCTTGAACTCCTGACCTCAAGTGATCTGTCCACCTCGTTCTCCCAAAGTGCTGGGATTGCAGTCATGAACCACTGTGCCTGGCCATTTGTGTTATCAGGGATTCATGCATGAGAACCCTCCCTTCATGGCTTTTCCTGGTTTGATTTGCCAGGTTTTTAATTTTATTTTGTATTTTTACACAAATGACATAGTTTAGATATCTGTCTCCTCCAAATTTCATGTTGAATTTTGATCCTAATGGGAGGTGTTTGGTTCATAAGAGCAGATCCTTCATGAATGGTTTGGTGCTGTCCTCACGGTAATGAGTGAGGCCTCGCTTTATTAGTTCCCATGGGAATTGATTGTTAAAAAAGCCCAGCACACTGGCTCCCCGTCACTTCCCCTTCACCTTCTGCCATGAGTGGAAGCAGCTTGAAGCCCTCACCATACACAGATGCCGGAGCCATGCTTCTTTTACGGCCTGCAGAACCCTGAGATAAACCTCTTTCTTTACAAACTATCCAGCATGGGAGTATAGTAAAAGAGCATTTAGAATTCAAACTTCTCATGGAACATCGGGACCCTGAAGAAGAAAGAAGAAGAAGAAGAGGAAGAAGAAGGAGAAGGAGAAGAAGAAGGGGGGAGGAGGGGGAGGAGAAGGAAGAGGGGAGAGGAGGAAGAAAAGAAGAACAAAAAGAAGAGGAGGAGGAGGAACGTCAACTAGCACAAATGTTTGGAACAAAACAATTAACTTGCTGCTTGGAGGAGGTAGCCCTAAATATAATGCAGCAGCAGAGACAGATGATGATGAAAGCGATAGGGAGGAAGGAAGAGGAAACACTTCAGAGGCAAGGTGAAAAAGGCATCAATGTATTTCACAGCAGATGATGTAAAATGATTTGTATGTGCTTATGTATGTCATTTTATTAAATGTACACTAAATATGGACATTTATCAGTTCCCAAATAATACTTTTATCATTTCTTATGCCTGTCTTTTACTTTAATCTCTTAATCCTCATGCCATTCTCCTGCCTCAGCCTCCCAAGTAGCTGGGATTATAGGTGAATGCCACCGCACCCAGCTAAATTTTTTTTTGTAGTTTTAGTAGAGATGGGGTCTCAGCATGTTGGCCAGGCTGGTCTCAAACTCCTGATCTCAGGATTACAGGTGTGAGCCACTGTACCCGTCCTGCTTAGCTTTTTAGGAGTCACGTGGTTGTCGTCACATGGTTATTTTCAGCGCACCACAGGCTTCAAATTCCTCTAGAGTTTGCTTATACTTTGGGTAGGGCATTAGTTAAGCAGATCCACATCTGATTCTGAGTTTTAGCTATTCTTTTTGTGCCGTGTATCAGAGAGGGTCTCTTTCTATCCTCTATTCCTTTTAAGAAAGAAAAGAAATTTATCTGAGGAACATGAGCTCCTTTAATTATCAGGCCCAGAGAGGCACTGAAATGTGACAGTGTGTAACAGCAGTTATGTTCTGCTACCTCCTTGAACTAAATAATTATCTCTTGAAGCCACTTCCTGTGTAGGATCTAGACATACAGATGTGAAGCAGCCATAAAATTACATCTGCTGAACACCATAACTGATACCCTATAGATCAACAACATATAGCCAACTACTAATCAGTATTTCTGTAAACCAATGGGGATTCCTATCAAGCAGCTTTGTGTCAGTCCACTCCTTGTTCCCTTTTGCCTTAAGACCCTGCTGTAACAAAGGCTGAGCAGAACATTCCTCGGGGCAAACAGGAAGTGTGTCCTGGGTAGCTGCCTTCAACCGTGGCCCAAATTAATTGTCTATTAATTTTTGCCTCAGTTTATTTCTTTAGGTTAACACTTTCCTGCCTCTCTCTCAGAAGTATTCTATTGTCACATGTTATTTTTAATTTTTTTTCTAATATGTCAATTTGAGAGATGGATGTCACTTGTTATTTAAAGCTAACTTAGTTTGGTGGTTGGAGTGGTGGGGTCTCTTGTTTTCATTGTCGGTCTGGAGCATGCATTTTGTTCCTGAGTCTTGGGGATGTGGCCTTCTCCATTCTCTTGCATCTCTCTGAATGTGGTTCTTGTTCTTGTGCTCAGTGTTTAATCCTGGCTCTTTTTCAAGAGTAGGATTTTTTTTTTTTCTTTTTGCGACGATTTTTCCCCCAGCTGCAATTAGTGTTCATTAACTCACTAAGTCCAGCAAGCTGACTTGTTTTATAGTGGATGTAAAAGAGAACGATCTCTTGCTACTTCCTCATGGCTGCTGGGCTCCTCTTCCTCGTCTGTATCACAATAAATACTTCTTAGAGCTCTTTGCACATTTTGCTGTTAGAGCCCGCACTGTTCATAAAGACAGAGACCAAAAGGAAATACAGATTCCTTCACTTTCTACATTCCCAGGTGTTTCAAACTGTTTTCCAGCCCTCACTCAGTCATCACCAATTGTTCAGCTATTTTAGCTTAAAAATGTTTAAAAGTGTTAAGTTTAAAAAAGTCTAATAGTGTTTAGTTCTGCCTGCCTAATGGGATAACTTGTTTTTTGTCTGAAAGCAGACACTGCCTCTCCTTAGATTTTGGAGCAGTGTTAATTTCTCTATGATACCAGCCCTCCGATGAGTTCCAAAAAGTCATAAATTTAAAATTGATCAGGCCCTTTTTGTATTGTAAGACTGAGAATGACACTTCTTTTATTTCTCAACATCCCAAGGTAGAAGCTGGAAGTCACATTTATTTATTTTTAAATGTTAAGCCAATTTTGAATTACCGTGAAAATCCAATTTATTAATGATACATTATATTATTTAAATAACACTAAATCCTGGGTGCTAAGATTTTCTTAAGATTATAGTTTCTCTGTGAATAATGTTGTTTGTTTGTTTGTTTGTTTGTTTTTGAGAAGGAGTCTCTCTCTGTCGCCCAGGCAGCGGCACAATCTCAGCTCACTGTGATCTCCACCTCCCGGGTTCAAGCAATTCTCCTGCCTCAGCTTCCCAAGTAGTTGGGATTACAGGCGTCCACCATCAAGCCCAGCTAATTTTTGTGTTTTTAGTAGGGACAGGGTTTCGTCATGTTGGCCAGGCTGGTCTTGAACTCCTGACCTCAGATGATCCACCCACCTCAGGCCCCCAAAGTGCTGGGATTACAGGCATGAGCCACTGTGCCCGGCCTACTCTGTAAATAATGTTAACCTGTACTTTTTCCTTTTCCTAAATGTCTTGTCAGGTTTAATATAAAGGTTATGCTGACTTATAAAAGGTATTTATGGACCACCTCCTGCTTTTCTAATGCCTTGAAGGATTCGTTTAAGGTTCAAATATTTTTTTCCTTTGATTTTTAGTATATACATAGTTGAAGTCATCTGTGCCTAAAAACTGTGTGAAAGGGAGGAGTCGGGGGGTGAGGCAGTGAGTTTTGTAAGCTTTAGATTACACTTTAAAATTTTCTTAATAGATCTTCCAGAATTTTATAAATTATTGGTTATATAGAATTTTGGAGGCTGCGGAGGAAAAAAAAATTACATAATCAGTGACAACTGCAGGAAGCTACTACGGTCCCCAGGAATAGAACAAAAGTAAGAATATTATTCAGAGCTTGCAACTGCTTCACAAGATGCCATTGCAGTCAGAACCACACTATGTATCCTGAGTCTGCGCTCTGCTCACTCTCACCATTCCTTCCATTTCACTGCCTCTCCTTTTACCACTGTATCTGCCACTGTCAAATATTAGAAAAAATTTTTTTTTCCGCTTGCCATTATCATATTTCCTGCGATTGTTTCCCATTGGCAGAACCCCCCACCATCCCCACAAAAAAAAAGTGAACTGGCAAAGGATTTTGGGGAATACAGCCGTGAGGGCAAGCAGGGTTTCGATAGGAAACTGAAGCTGAGATATGACAGATATTACTTGGTGCGTTCTCTTTTTTGGCAAATAATCATAAACGTACCCTTTTATTTGTGTTTACATTTTTGTTGTTGCTGTTGTTGCTGTTATTGAGATGAGTCTTGCCATGTCACCCAGGCTGGAGTGCAGTGGTGCAATCTCAGCTAACTGCAACCTCTACCTCCCAGGTTCAAGTGATTCTCCGATCTAGTCTCCCGGGTAGCTGGGATTACTGGTGTGTGCCACCACTCCCAGCTAATATATATATATATATATATTTGAGATGGAGTTTTCACTCTTATTGCCTAGGATGGAGTGCAGTGGCACAATCTCGGCTCACCGCAACCTTCGCCTCCTGGGTTCAAGTGATTCTCTTGCCTCAGCCTCCTGAGTAGCTGGGATTACAGGTGCACCACCATGCCCAGCTAATTTTGTACTTTTAGTAGAGATGGGGTTTCTCCATGTTGATCAGGCTGTTCTCCAGCTCCCGACCTCAGGTGATCTGCCTGCCTCAGCCTCCCAAAGTGCTGGGATTACAGGCATGAGCCACCGCTCCCAGCCCTAATTTTTGTATTTTTAGTAGAAATGGGATTTTGCCATGTTGGCCAGGTTGGTGTCAAACTTCTGACCTCAGGCAATCAGCCCACCTTGGCCTCTCAAAGTGCTGGGATTACAGCCACCACACCTGGCTGTGTTTAAACTTTCATGCAACATACTGTTTACACATAACTGACTTCCTAAAAGGCATCATTGCTCATGCAAATGAGGACACATTCATCTTCTCAAAAAAGGATACACAAAGCCTCCTCAGTCACTGCCCTCATCTCTGGGAGTTAACTGGCCTGCATGTTCTCTAATTAAAGAATGAACTGTAAGTTTGACAAATGTCAATCTTCATATATAATGAGAAAGGAAATAAGAGGAGATTTACTCATAGCTGTTAAAAGTCATTTCTGAAATGGGTAACAAGGCAACAGTTGATGTTTTTAGCTTCCTCTTTTGTTATGGGCTGAATGTTTGTGTCTTTCTAAAGCTCATGTGTTAAAACCTGGACTCCCAAAGTGAAAGTGTCTGGAAGTAGGGCCCTCGGGCAGTAACTAGGTCCTGCAGGTTGAACTCTGGTGATGGGATCAGCGCCCTTTTAAGGAAAGTAAGAGACACCAGACCTTCCTCTTTCTACCATGCCAAGATGCACCAAGAAAGAGGTCACTTGCAAGCCAGGAAGAGAACTTTCACCAAGAACCAAATCACCTCTTTGATCTTGGACTTCATAGCCTCTAGAATTGCAAGAAAAAATAATTCTGTTTTTTAAGTCACCCAGTCTATGGTATTTTTTTAAAAAGCAGTCTGAGCTGACAGAGACATGCTTTCTGCTATACATTTTGTTTTGTTTCTTTCATGCCATCCAGAACCTCAGCTAGTGAAGGATCATTTTCGTTTTCTGGTGGAATAATCCAGGTCATGTTTTCTCAAATAGTCTTAATTCAGGTGTAGTCAGTGTAGTCTAATTGGTGTAACGGCTGAGTTTTCGGTGTCATTAACTCTTGTTTCAGCATGTCAGGACAGCCTTAGTTTACCCTATAACAAAGACCATTACTTCAGCCACAACAGTAAAAGCTGATTTGTCTGATGCGTCAGCAGAATTAGAAGTACTTAACTGCAGCCAGGAGCTGTAGCTCACGCCTATAATCCCAGCACTTTGGGAAGCAAAGGCGGGCAGATCACTTGAGGCCAGGAGTTCGAGACCAGCATGGAGAACATAGTGAAATCCCTTCTCTACTAAAAATATAAAATTTAGCTGGACGTGGGGGTGCATGCCTGTAATTCCAGCTTTTAAAAATGTTCTCTTGTATATTTTATTTTTTTATTCATTCATTTCTGTTTTCAGTTTGTTATTTACTTTCCCGTACTTTTTGAGGTTATTTTGTGGTTCTCTTTCTAGGTTTCTTTTTTTTTTTTTTTTAAGGCAAATTTGTATTATTTTAATTGTTTTTATGTACAGAAAACTCAACAGTGTACATTTAACCCAGTTTACTGGCAAGTTCTTTAGCCTTTGCCTTTTTGAGCTCGGCAATGTGAGCCACAGACTTGGGACCCAGGACATTGCCTCCCTACTGACAGCAGAGCTCACCATATCTTTCATAATTGGTCCTGATAGCTTCTGCCAGCTTAACCAAAGCTCCTTTGTCTTCTGAGTTAACCCATGTGAAGGCAACAGTGGTGCAGGTCTTCCTGTGGACTAGACAACCCAGTCTTGCCTTCCCTTTGATAATGCAATAAGGCACCAAATTTTACAACACAGAGCAGGCAGGAAGACCACCAGCTTGATCTTTATTTTTTTATGGCAGTAAAGGGAACTTTATTGGTAATTTAGGAGATGTTCAAGGATCATTTTGAGCATGCCCAATTTTGTCTTTAGGCACAGTCTTTAAAACCTACCCATCTTACCAATTATGACTCCACTGTACCAAAACGAAGTCTGCTGGGCAAAGGAATCATTTTAAGTATTCAAGCATGATAATGATGATGTGACAAGTCCATGTTCTCTCAGATTAGTTTGGTAACAAGGAACAAGAGAGAGAGTACCTTCATGTGAATACATGGTCAAGTGAAGGTGGAATTCACATCAAGAATTCTCAAAAAACCAAACCAGTTTGTGACTCATGTCCCATTTTTTTAAGATGGCTAATCTTGGAAGAGTTTGACGTCATAAATATTTATAAGCAACTCTTGATGATAAAATCTGAAAGAAAAACTCTTAACTGGCTGAGTATGACTAAAGGTTTATAGATTTTCATTTATTTTTCAGCGTTTAAAAATAACAAGTTAAGAAAAAATAATAAATTTTGAGATAATTTTACTTTATTTATTTATTTATTTATTTATTTATTTATTTATTTATTGAGACGGAGTCTTGCTCTGTCACCCAGGCTGGAGTGCAGTGGCCGGATCTCAGCTCACTGCAAGCTCCGCCTCCCGGGTTCACTCCATTCTCCTGCCTCAGCCTCCCGAGTAGCTGGGACTACAGGCGCCCCCCCACCTGGCCCTGCTAGTTTTTTTTTGTATTTTTTAGTAGAGACAGGGTTTCACTGTGTTGGCCAGGATGGTCTCTATCTCCTGACCTCGTGATCCACCCGTCTCGGCCTCCCAAAGTGCTGGGATTACAGGCTGGAGCTACCGCGCCCGGCCAGAGATAATTTTACTTTATATACACTAATACCAATCATTTAAACTGAAAACAATCATCACTTACACAGTGTAAAAATATTTTCTTGAGATTAAACAACTAGAAATATTCCATTACCATAAAGCCACAAAAAGGTTCATGTTCCTAAGAGCAAAGCCAGGAAAACAAACTAATCATTATACCAGTGACAAGCAGCAAGACAGAACTTTTTTTGCACTTGAAGCCACAGACATGAAATAGAAAGTGGAAAAGTAGTGTGTCGCCTTTTATTTCCCATAGGAATTTCAACATTGAAATTTAAAACATATTATATTCCAGCAATTTATTTATTTATTTTTATTTTTATTTTTTGAGAGGGTTTTGCTCTGTCTCCCAGACTGGAGTGCAGTAGGTGATCTCAGCTTACTGCAACCTCCATCTTCCCTGTTCAAGCAATTCTCCTACCTCAGCCTCCCAAGTAGCTGAGATTACAGGCATCCGCCACCACACCCAGCTAATATTTTTTGCATTTTTAGTAGAGACGGGGTTTTACCATGGTAGTTTGGAACTCCTGACCTCAAGTGATCTACCTGCCTTGGCTTTCCAAAGTACTAGGATTACAGGTGTGAGCCACCATGCCCAGCCATTTCCAGCAGTATTTTAAAATTTGCCCTATACATTATAAGTTGTGTGGAGAAACTATTTTGGTAAAAAGTGTTACTGAGAGTAAAACACTAGCTAATATTTCATGTAGATTGCTTAAGTTTTAAAGTGACTGCTCCACTACGTAGGTTATTTTCTACAACCTCCAGTACATTGGCATTACCTCAAACTCAGAGACCCCACGGGACAAAAAGAGACTCCCTTTCTGGGGCTGAGTTGGATGTGGAAGGCTAGTAATGGATTTGGCCAAGCCTCCGGAAGGAATAGTATCGGTTTTGGGAGAACCCTTGGGACCAGTAAGAGGGATGCCCAGGTTCACACTCTGGGACCCTTAAGACATTGTCACTGGGTGAAGTAGAGGACCACTGACACGCTACCAGTGTCCTCTGGGGAGGTGCCAGGGACCTTCAGCTGCAGACGCAAGATGGATTGCATTCCCTGATCTCTGCCTGAAAACTGGCTCCTGTTGCTCTGTGTCCTCCAGTGTAACAGGAATGCGTTTAGTCTTTGCTTTCTAAACGTGTCAGTCACTGATCCTTCATTGTGGTGATAGATCCACTAATTCCCCCATTGCTCAGCCTCTGGTTTATTTTGGAGGTAACTGAGTCTTTGACCGCTCAAGTCTCTTAAGGGTTGGCTGGACCATTATGTAAGCTTGTTTGTCTCACCTCTCTCTGGGCGGTGGTACTCAGTATCTCACACCGCTCTAGCAAACTTCTATATATACACACACCGCGCGCGCGCACACACACAATAGCTTATCTGGCTAAAGTTTTTAAAAATTAAAAAAATAAATAATTGTTTCAACCATTGGAATGAGTTGCAAATAAGATTGCTGGAGCAACTAAATCTAGCTCTACTGGTTTGGGTTTATTACAGAAAACCTACATAATTTAACATATTTATTTACTTTAGTGTGACACTTGATGAACAAAAGCAGAGCCATCTGAGTTGTATAAAATGAACCAAAGAGAAAGAAAAGTGACATAAATATATTTTGCAAATGTAAAATTAATAAAAATTTATTATTATTATTAAAGTGGGCATTCTTTACTGTTTCCAGATCATTGTACGTGTTTTTTTAAATTGCTAAATAAGGTGTTCTTTTGGTCCTCTCATGTAGAGGTTACATTTAAACATAACTAATCAGGCCTTAAGTGCAAAAAAGTTCTGTCTTGTCCTTATCACTGGTATAAGTAATTCAAGATTTCTTTTTCTTTTCCCTTGGTTAATCGATATTTTTCAAATATATTTTCAAATAACCAACCTTTGATACTCTCTATTGTTTTTCTGTTCTCCATCTCATTTATCTCTGCTCTAACCTTTATACTAACCTCTAGTGCCTTTCTCTTGCTAGTCTTGAATTTATTTTTTCTTCTTTTTTCAGCTTCTGACGGTGTAAATTTAGGTGATTTATCAGAGATCTTTAACCTTTTTAATCTAAGCATTTACAGCTATGAATTTCTCTCTGAGCACTGCTTTCACTGCATCTCATAAGTTTTGGTGACTGTATTTTCATTTATATTTATCTCTAAGTATTTTCCAGTTTCCCCTGGGATTTCTTCTGTGGCATATTAGGTAAGAGTGATGTTTACTTTCCACATATTGTGAGTTGTTGTTTTCCTTCTCTTCTTGATTTTTAGTTTTATTCTGTTGTGGTCAGAGAAAATATTTTGTATAATTTCTATATTTTTAAATTTATTGAGACTTGTTTTCCAACCAAACATGTGGTCTATGCTGGAGAATGTCCCAAGTATACTTTAGAAGAATTGACACTCTGCTATTGTTGAGTGCAGTGTTCTGTATATGTTATTAGATTCAGTTAGGGTACAGTGTTGTCACGTCCTCTATTTTCTTTTTTCTTTTCTTTTTTTTTTTTGTTTTTTTTGAGACGGAGTCTGGCTCTGTCGCCCAGGCTGGAGTGCAGTGGCCGATCTCAGCTCACTGCAAGCTCCGCCTCCCAGGTTTACGCCATTCTCCTGCCTCAGCCTCCCGAGTAGCTGGGACTACAGGCACCTGCCACCTCGACCGGCTGGTTTTTTGTATTTTTTAGTAGAGACGGGGTTTCACCGGGTTAGCCAGGATGGTCTCGATCTCCTGACCTTGTGATCCGCCCGTCTCGGCCTCCCAAAGTGCTGGGATTACAGGCTTGAGCCACCGCGCCCGGCTTCTATTTTCTTATTGATAATTTGTCTCATTGTTCTATTCGTTATTGAAGGTCAGGTATTGAAATTGTCCACTATTATTGTAGAACTGTATTTTTTCCCTTTAGATTTCATTTTATGTACTTTTAGGTACTATTGTTAGGTAATATTTGTTTATAATTATTACATCTTCTAGATGAGAAAACTATTTCGTCCATGTATACTGCACTTGTCACTAGTAACAATTTTTACTTAAAGTCTCTTTTGTCTGATAGTCACCAGAGCTCTCTTTTGATTCCTATTTTCATGGAATATCTTTACATCTTTTCACTTTTTACCCATTTGTGTCTTTAGATCTAAAATGGGTTTCTTTTAAACAATAAATAATTTGGTCATTTTGTTTGTTTGTTTTTTTATCCTTCTGCTAATCTCTTCCTTTAAATTGAAGAGTTGAATCCATTTTCATTAAAAATAGTTACTGTTAAAAAAGGACTCCTGCCTTTCTGTATAAATCTACAATATTTTTTTTTTAGTATTTATTATTATTATTTACTATTTAGTATTTGTTTTAGTATTTCTTTTATTGCTGTTTTCTTTTGTGTTTGACTTTCTAGGGTATTACTTTGCCTTCTTTTTTCTGTTTGTGTACGTTTCTTTTATATGGCACAGTTTGTTATTTTCTTAATAATTACCCTGAGGATTATAATTCACAATCTAAAATATACAATAATCTATTTTGAATTAGAACCAACTTAGCCCCTACAGTATTTAAAAACTCTGTTCCTACATAGCTCTACCTACCTCCCATCCTTGTGTTTTGGTTATTGTTGCAAATTACATTTTAAGCATTATGTGCTTAGCAACATAGATTTATAATTATTTTATACATTTGTCTTTTAAATCAGGTAGTAAAGAAAAAGAGAAGTTATAAACCAAAAATTAAAAATAATGTTATCCTCTGTATCTATTTATGTAGTTAATTTTACCAGTGTAAAATTATTTTACCCGTTTCAGTAAAATTATTTTAACAGTGTTTGGTTAGAAGTTGTGTTTAAATCTCTAGCGCCAGTGAGGCTTCTGCCCTCTGTTGTTGGATCTGTGTGCAGCATGAGGAATATTTCCAAAAATTCTTTATATCCTTTTGTCATATAGCATGAGTGTGTGGAGCTTAGCACTTGCATACAGCTTCCCAACCTCAAAGGAACAATAATGAAGGATAAAGTAAGAGATTTCTAGATAAACAAAAACTGGGAAAGTGTGTTATTACCATTGCCCTGCCAAAGATACTTTGGAAATCTTTCCAAATAAAGGAAAGGACACTAGACAGTAATTCAAAGCTGTATGTAGAAATAAAGAAAATAAAGAAAAATTAATTTTACCCGTCTCGGCCTCCCAAAGTGCTGGGATTACAGGCTTGAGCCACCGCGCCCGGCCTCATAGTCTACTTTCAATAGTGAACATAATAACCAGAAAAAAAGATCATAAAGAAATAGAGGACTTGAACAACATGTTAGGTCAACTAGACCTAACAGACATATGTAGAACACTCTCCCCATCAACAACAGAATGTACACTCTTCTCAAGTGCACACAGAATATGTTAGGACTGTTAAAAGAAAAGGAAATAAGGGACCCCCAAATCACTAAGCCAAAGGGAAAAGTCAAGTTGGGAACTGCATCAGGCAAACCTACCTCTCATTTTATTTCTAAATAAGATAGCGACAAAGATTAAAAACAGCTACGTTCTTCCTTCACAATTTGCCCACAAGGAAAGTCCTCGTGGCCCTCAAGATCTTTACCCTAAAACAGTTCTGTTGAACTTCACCTAGTTAATGTAAGTTGATAGCTTATCTTCACAGCTGCAGAACGAAGGACAGACAAAACTCAGTCATCTCTCCGCTCACCTGAGACAAATGCATATCCGATTGCTTTCTCTGCCCTATTGTTTATGTAAAAATGTAGATTCACTGAGCCAGACTAAAGCATAAGTGACTCTTCCTCTGTCCCCTTCTCACAAGTAAATTGTGTGTTCAGTGAAAGACTGATCAAAGACTCAAAAGAATGTAACTTTTTTCTCTTATCTACCTATGACCTGGAAGCCCCAGACTCAAGTTGTCCTGCCTTATTAGACAGAACCAATGTACATCTTACACATATTGATTGATATCTCACGTCTCCCTAAAATGTATAAAAGCAAGCTGCACCCCAATCACCTTGGTCACATGTTGTCAGGATCTCCTGAGACTGTGTCGCAGGTACGTCCATAACCTTGGCAATATAAACTTACTAAATTGATTGAGACCTGTCTCAGATACTTGGTGTTCACAATTTTGATCAAGGAACAAATGTTCACTTTTACTACTGCTATTTAACATACTGAAAGTTCCAGCCAGAGCAAAATGAAAAAAAAAAAAAAAAAAAAAAAAAAAAGCCAGCAGGATTGGAAGAGAAAAAAAATTTTACCAAGGAGTAAGTGATTTTTATGTACACTGAAAACTATAAAACGTTGCTCAATGAATTTAAGAAAAACTAAATAAATATCCTGTGTTCATGGATATTTAGTTCATGGATATTTGTCATCACCTTAATATTGTTAAGATGACGATACTACCCAAAGCTATCTATAGAATCAACACAATCCCTATGAAAATTTCACAGATTTTTATTTTGCAGAAATGTAAAAGTCTTGCCACAACTTCATATGCAATTCAAAGAGGCCAAGAATAACAAAAACAATGTAAGAAGAGAAAAACAAAGCTGGAAAACTCACATGTTGGTGATTCAAAATTTACTACAAAACAATAGTACTCAAAACAGTGTGGTACTGGCATAAAGAATGACATATAGACAATGGAACCAAATTGAGAGTTCAGGAAGAAACTCTATACACATATGACTGACTGATTTTCAACAAGAATGCTAAGACCATACATTGAGTCTGTTCAAAAAATGGCGCTGGGATAACCAGATATCTATGTTCAAAATAATGAAGTTGGACTTATACTTCACACCATATGCCAAAATTAACTCAAAATGGATCCGTGATTTAATATAAGAGCTAAAATTATAACACTCTTAGAAAACTTATGGACAGAATTTCATGACTTTGTATTTATTATGAGTGCTCAGATGTGACACCACAAGCATGAGGGGAAAAAAAGAAAATGATGCATAAATAAGAAAGACATCATCATCACCTCAATATACAAATTTTGTGTATTGAAGGACATCAGGAAAGTGAAATAATACCTATAGAATGGGAGAAAATACCATATTTAGATATTAATAATATATATTATTTATATATACATAAGGGATCTAGAATCCAGGATATATAACTAAGTCTTATCACTGAACAGCAAAGAAAGAACCCAATTAAAAAGTGTCCAAAGACTTTAACAGGTAATTTTCCAAATATATACAAACTACCAAATAAGCACAGGAGAAGACACTCAATATCAGTCACTGGGGAAATGCAAATCAAAACTACAGTTAGATATCACTTCACATCTACTAGAATGGCTACATTAAAGAAAGAAAAGAAGAAACAAATACTGCCAAGATTGAAATCCTCATATGTTGCTGTTAGGAGTGAAAAATGGTTTAGCCACTGTGGAAAGTGTGGCTATTCTTCAAAAAGTTAGATATAAAAATACCATATAACCTAGCAATTCTACTCCAAGTATAGTCTCATAAGAATTGAAAGCAGGTACTCAAATACATGTAAAATACAATGAATCTTTCTGAGTTTCTCTTCAAAAGGTTTAAACTGTTAACTTCCTTACCCTTTGTTCTCAAACTCAACTTTCTTGTTTCTCCTTGCCCCTAGTTACTGTAAACAGTAACTGTGTGTATCATGTGGGCTGCAACCTCCCGTGAGTTCTAATCAGTAACTCACATCTGTTCCCTTGTTTACCTATACCCATTTTTCCCCTGAAACTGCACGTCTCACACACTCCACCACTGTACCTCGCATCCCCCTCCCTTCCATATGTAGAAAAATACTTACAAGTAGCCAACTGGGTCAGCTCAGATTGTGTGGTCTGACCCCAGCCCATGGGGAAGGACACAGACATGGGGATCGCTTTAAGGATTTAAAAACTCCCTGGTCTCCTTTGTTTGGTGTGCACTTGCTATCTTAATTGACACGAGTGGCATCCTTTTGCAAAAGTAAATTGCCTTGCTGAGGAAACTAAATTTATGTTTGAGTGCTGTTTCTTTTGTGGCAACGGAAATTCATTTGTAACAATTTTGGTGGCCCGTACAGGGAGCCCATTCTCCTCCGGGGAGGGGTCTCCAGTACTTTACCGTGGGGAGGCTCGCCCCGTCACCTTGTTGTGGTGGCCTCAAGGTGAGGAATCTAGACCCAACCAGTTTGACGAATAAACCCAGACTCTCAGCAATGCAGGAAAAGAACAAACTGACAGCTTGGGAAACGGGGGCTCAAGTACCGCAGCGACTAGGTAAACTGTGCAAAGACCAGGTTAAGAAAAGTCGCAGGGGCGACAAAGTATTTCCTTGGTGTTCCGGATTCTGGAGGTTAAAAGTGTGTGAATGGTAGCAAGCACTACTGTTGTGCGGAGTGAATCAGTCCAATCTGCAGTTCTGTGGTCACCTCATATGGCTTAGGGCGGCCTTGGGGGGGTCCCATCAGGGGTTTACACTGACCTGCCATCACTGCTAAGAGGGACCTGAAATATTCCTGCAAGGGAAGCGGCCAGAGCAGACGAAGTAAAAAAAAGGTGCCAGGAACTTCCAGCAGGTGGGGCTAAAGGATAGGCAAGAGATACCTCATACACGGGAAATGAGCCTTAATAAGCCTCCAGGGAAGGACAAGCAAAAGATTTCTAACAAGAAAAATTGAGCCTAACTAGGACCCAACATGGGAAATACTCCAAGCACAATGGGAAGTAAAAAGGATAAAAAAAAGCAATAAAGATATTTCCCTAAATTGTCCCCTAGGTCTCACGTTAAAATATTGGAAAAACAAGAGAACTAAACATAAGAATAAACAACAAATGATAAAATATTGCTGTTTTGTTTGGACCCAGAGTCCCCTCCTTAAACCCTCAATCTTCTGGCCAAATTTTGGGTCGAATGAGGTTTGATGTGTCAACTCCTAATTTGACATGTAAGTGAAAAAAGTCCAGTGTCTCAAGAGGAACTAGACTATGTTCTTTGTTGGAGACAGGGACCTGTCCTCCTCTATCCCTTAAAAAAACTAGGGAAACACCCAATCTAGCACCCCACAATGAAGACTCAGAAAAGCTAGTTCCCATGCCAAAGCACTCCAGTGCATGAGATCCCCTATACCACCTTCCCCCACTCAGTGCCCTCAATACTTCCCCTTAGGCAGCTGCCGCCCCAGATCCTGCCCCAGATTCTTCCCCTCCCCACGTTATTTCTCCTCCTTACAATCCTGATTCCTGGGAATCATCACCCATGAACCCGTTCGCTCTCAGCCTAAGTGCCCCTCCCTGAAGGGACTCCAACATGAAGTAGAACAATGTAAAAGAGATATTCAAAATTTTCCATTTCCCTCCACATCTAAGGAGTCAGCTCTGACTCTCTTCCCCTTGAAAGAAGTACCACAAGGAGTGGGGGCTATGGACTTTGTAAGTGCTCCCTTAACTAGTTCAGAGTCCAGAATTTAAGGAAGGAACTCAAGCCATTATTATATGACCCTTATGGGGTAGCAGATCAAGTTAATCAATTCCTGGGACTTCAGTTATACACCTGGGTCGAGTTAGTGTCCATTCTGGGCATTCTCTTCTCTGGGGAAGAGAGAGGGATGATCCATGGGGCTGCTATGGCAATTTGGAGCATGAACAAGCTTCTGGTCAAGATGTTCCCACCCACCGCGGATCAAAAGTTTCCCGGCCGAGACGCCTGGTGGGACAATAATAACCCAGCTCACCAGGAAAATATGCAAGACCTAAGGGAAATAATAATAAAGGGAATTAGGATATCAGTACCCCAACCCACAACCTTTCTAAAGCACTTGATATACAACAGGAAAACGATGAGAGGCCTATGAAATTTCTAGACAAAATGAAGGACCAAATGAAACAATATTCAGCCCTAAACTTAGAAGACCCCCTTGGACAAGGACTGTTAAAACTCCACTTCGTCACTAAGAGTTGGTTAAATATTTCAAAAAAGTTACAAACATTAAAAAATTGGGAAGGCCAACCTCTGAGTGAACTTCTCAGAGAAGCTCAAAAAGTACATGTTAGAAGACATAAAAAGAAACAGAAGCAAAAGGCAAAACTTACGCTATTCACTTTCTAGCGAGTGGCCCCAAATCCACATACTTTTAAACAAAGTTTCCAGGAGGCCAAAAACTACAAAGGGTCTAGACTGCTGTTTAAAAGACCCAAGCCTCCATCTAGAGGAACCAGGCCTTCATCTACCAGAGCCTCTAAAGAGTACGAGGGAACAAAGTCACAAAATCCTAGAGCTGGGAGAGAAGAAGGACAAGATAGGTGTTACAGATGTGGAAAGGCAGGCCACTTCAAAAGAGAATGTCCCGAATTAGAAAGAGAGAAAGAAGCCCTGCCCCTCATGCCCTTTGAGGGCGGTCAGGGACTCTGTCTCTTTTACTTCAAGTCCCACCAGAAGCCCTAAATTTATCAGATTTAGAATTGGGACCCAATCATGAGTTTATCACTTTCTAGTTAATTCAGGGGCCACTCGCTCCTCCGTTTGTTTTCCTTCATCTAACATTGCCTGCCCTTCAGAAGACCTTTTAGTCTCTGGGGTAAAAGGAGAAAGATTTAAAGCAAAAGTCTTAGAAAATACAGAAGTTAAAAACCAAGAACGATTGACTCATATCCAATTTTTGTTGACCCCTGAGGCAGGAACTAACTTACTAGGAAGAGGCTTAATGTTGAAGTTAGGCATAGGCTTACAAGTTAGTCCAACAGGATTCCTCACCTCACCTTTTAAATTAACAATTTAAAAAAAAAAGTTAAATTTACTCACCACCGCAAATGAGAAATGTATTCACCCCGATGTCTGGTCCAGAGAAGGAAACTGAGGAAAACTTCACATTCCCCCAATCCACATCAAACTAAAAAACCCCGAGGAAGTGTTGAGGAGGAAGCAATACCCTATCCCTTTAGAAGGACAGATCAAGTTAAAGCCCATAATTGAGAGTCTCATGAAAAATGGGCTTCTTGAGCCTTGCGTGTCTCCTTATAACACCCCAATACTGCCCGTCAAGAAATCAGATAGACCATACCAGTTAGTCCATAATCTTAGAGCTGCCAACCAAATAGTCCAAACCACTTGCCCTGTTGTCCCTAACCCTTACACTATTCTCAGTAAAATTCCATATAATCACCAATGTTTTACTGTCATAGACTTAAAAGACACTTTTTGCCCCATAGCTGAAAATAGCCAGACATATTCACCTTTAACTGGGAAGCCCTCTAGTCAGGGTGAAAACAACAGTATCAGTGAACAGTTTTGCCCCAAGTGTTCACAGACACATCCAACCTGTTTAGTCAGAGTCTAGAATAAGTGCTAGAAAAGGTTTCTGTTCCAAAGCACATATGCATACTCCAGTATGCTGATGATATCCTCATATCAGGAGAGGTTGTAGAAAAAGTAACCACTTTTTCCATACATACCCTTGATCATCTACATTCTGAGGGATCAAGAGTCTCAAAGAAAAAGCTTCGGTATGTAGAACCTGAGGTCAAATATTTAGGCCATTTAATAACTCAGGCAAGCGGAGAATAGGTCTGGAGTGAGTTGAAGGCATTGTGTCTTTACCCTTGCCTCAAACGAAGCATGAGCTCGGAAAGTTTCTAGGATTAGTTGGATACTGCTGCTCATGGATTGACTAATATGCCTTACACAGTAAGTTGCTATACCAGAAGCGTACTCAAGAAAAATCTGAATCCTGTGGACTTCTGAGAAAGTCGACCAAATTGAGGAATTAAAAGAAAGACTTATGACTGCCCCAGTGTTAGCTTTGCCTTCTCTAGAAAAGCCCTTTCATCTTTTTTGTCAATGTAAATAATGGAGTGGCTGTAGGAATGCTTACCCAAGAATTCGGTGGCCGCCAGCAGCCTGTAGCCTTCTTATCAAATGTTTTAGACCCTGTCACCTGTGGGTGGCCTCAATGCATTCAATCTGTTGCCACTACGGCAATATTAGTTGAAGAAAGCAGAAAGTTAACTTTTAAGGCAAAGTTAACTGTAAGCACACCCTGCCAAGTTAGAGCAATACTAAATCAAAAAGCTGGGAGGTAGCTTGCTGACTCCAGAATCCTGAAATATAAGGCTATTTTGCTAGAAAAAGATGATTTAACTTTAACTACTAATAATTCACTCAACCCAGCAGGTTTCCTAACAGGAGATACAAATCTAAAGAAGGAGCACTTATGTCTAAATTTAATTGACTACCAAAGGTCAGACCAGACCTAAGGGAGACTCCCTTCCAAACAGGACGACACTTATTCATACATGGTTCTTCCAGGGTAATTGAAGGAAAAAGACACAAAGGGTATTCAGTAATCGATGGGGAAACTCTTAAAGAAGTAGAGTAAGGTAAACTGCATAATAGCTGGTCTGCCCAAACTTTTGAGTTGTTTGCACTTCTCAATAAATGTTAATAAATCTATCTTTCCCTTAAACTGTTGGGTTAGAGACCTATTACTATTCATGATAGTGAATTTGATTCACTAGAGCTTGAGTTTTTGAGGTAAATACAAAAGTACATTTAAATTTCATACTCTGGAAAAAGAAGACTATATGTCTAAGAAGGAAAGGCAAAAAATACAGATTCATATTCATTCACATTGAATTGTGCATAAAACATAACTTTCAATAATGGTAAAACTAACAGAACAGCTTTGTTATGTTCCCTGATCTATTCAAAGTTTAAAAAATAGTTCTACATGACTATAGGGCATCGTCGGAAGTCGTGGTATATTAATCTTTGAAAATTCTTTTCTCCATAAGCAATCAGCAAATGTCAAAATTTCTCAGAATCAACTTTTTCATAACTCTGGAAATTCAAAGGCTTGCAGCCACCCAGGTGACATTTATTCAAGACAGACAGCTAAATCTCAGTAAGAACAGTAAACTTTGTGGTATTTTAATCTGTCCTAGCCTATCTATCACTCTCCAGATCTACAATGTCCTTGAAAAATAACAGCCTGCATTTCTAGTGCAGCCTGGTAGGCATTGGAGGAAGCACAACAAACACGGAGCTCCAATGGATTATTTGACCTGTTTGGTCATTCTCCAGAAGACTCCACTTACAAGAATGCTTGTATTAGATTGAACTAGAAGGTGTATACAAAACTAGAAGGTATATACAAAAAGCTTTTCTTCCCAGGATCCTTTGTAAAAAACAATTTACAGCCAGGTGTTTTAAATTTTCAGCAGCCTGAGGCAATGGATAACAGTTTGAACAAACAACAGACAGACCAAAATATTTAACAGAAGGCATCAGGGAGTGAGATATTCACAGAAGCTTTGAAAACCTAAACTCTGAAAGGCAACAAGGATGTGTAGGGCTATCCACACGCACAGAAGATACCCGAGACCAAGAGAAGGCCCTAAACTCTTATCTCTGGCTGACCTTGAAGCTCTGAGCAAGCAAGCGGTGAAGGCTAAGAAGATTTTCAGCTGTTTGGTTCAGTGTTGAAGATATCACAGAATAGGCACACAGAGCCCATTGGGAGGCTTGTTGGCACCAGACATTTAAAATAAGCTCTGTCTAATTATTAGCTGACCACGAATCTGAGTAGAGACTTCAGTGACTGCACACAACAATGGATACAGACTTTGCAGAATGATTTGAGGAAAGCTTCTAAACAAACAACTATTATAACAAGCCGAAGTCATAGTAATCCTTAGGAGGAAGGAAGAATCTGACTTCCAGAGTTGCTGTATGATATCATTTGGAATGTTCTATTTTCAGCAAAATTTATGAGACATACAGAAAAATTATGGTCTATACACAAGAAAGAAACAATCAGTAGAAACTTTCCCCTAGGAATCCTAAATGTTGATCTTGCTAGACAACAAAGACACAAAATGAGCTATTTTAAACATATTCAAAGACCTAAAAGAAACCATGTCTAAATAATTAAAAGAAAGTATGAAAATCATGACTCACTAGATAGAGAATATCAAGAAAAGAATAGAAATTATAAAAAATAATCAAAAAGAAATTCTGGTGTCAAAAAGTACAATACTCAAAGAAAAAATTAACTAGAAAGGCTTCACAACAGTTTTGAGCAGGCAGAAGAGAAGCAGTGAATGTATTTATTTATTTAAATAAAAATCTGCTTCCCCACTTCTTTTTTTAAGTGAACTTTTATTGCAGATCTTGGGGGCACATGTGTAAGTTAGTTCCAAAGGTATATTGCACAGTGTTGGGGTTTGGATTATGACTGAACCTGTCAATCATGAAGTGGGCATATTATCCAATAAGTAGTTTTTCAACCCTGGTCTCCCTCCCTTCCTCCCTTCCCACTCTTGTATTCCCCAGGGCCTGTTGTTCCTATCTTTATGTCCCTGTGTACCCAATATTTAGTTCCCAACTGTAAGAGAACACAGAGTATTTGTTGCTTGTTTCAAAGCAAAGAAAGAATTTAAAGAGACATCAATTGAAGAAATTCAGGTGAGGAAAGGAAAGGAAAAAAAAAATGACAATTTCACAGACCTGTGACACACAATCAGACTTACAAACATACAATGGGAGTCCCAAAAGAGAAGGAAGAAATAAAAAGGCATAAAGAATATTTGAAGAAATAAGGTCTGAAAACTTCCACATTGATTGAGAAACAATAATCTACACACCTAAGAGGCTCAACAAACTCCAAGAAGGATAAACTCAAGTCATCCATATCTAACGCATAATAATAAAACTGTCAAAAGCCAGAGATACATAATCTTGAAAGTAGCAAGAAGGAAGCAACTCATTATTTGTAGAAGATCCTCAGTAAGATTCAAAGATGATTTCATCGTATACCATGGAATCTAGAGATAATTGGGTGACATACTCAAAGTGCTGAAAAATAAACTGTGTCAACCAAAAAGTCAACATTTTGTGAAACTTTCCTTCAAAAATGATAATAATGATATCTTCATATAAACAACAAAAAAGAAATTTGTTTCTTGGAGACTTACCCTGTAAGATATACTAAAGAAAGTCCTTCAAGTTGAAATGAAAGGAAACTAGACAGTAATTAAAATCCACATGAAGAAATAAAGACAGGAGACAGTGGTAAATATGTAGGTAACACAATTTACAGTATAAATACATTTTTGTTTCTAATGCTTTTTATTTTATCTGATTTAAAAGAGAATTTCAAAAGCAATCATTATAAATACATTTTAAGTGGTGTATATTTTATTTGGCAACAAAATCCAAAGGAGAGGAGAGAGAGATGGGGCTTTATAAGAGCAAAATTGTTGTATACAGTTGAAATTAAGTTGGTATTAATCTGAACTATATTGTTATAAATTAATGTGTTAATTTTAATTCTCAGGAAACCTATTACAAAAACATTCAAAAATGTGTTAAAAGAAGTAATGAGGGAATTATTACAGTACACTGGAAAATATCTATTTGACCAAAAAAAAAGCTATAAATGAATAGAGGGAAAAAATCTTAAACACATACCAAAAAAAAAAAAAAAAAAAAGAGCAAAATGATAGAGTTAAATCTTACCTCATCAGCAATTGTATTATATGTCAATCAATAGTTTGAACTCACCAATCAAGAGGAAGAGATTAGAAAAAAATAAATAAATAAAATCCAACTATATGGTCTCTATAAGAAATAGAGTTTAAATTCAGACACAAATAGGTTGAAAGTAAAAGAATGGAAACATTATTTCATGCAAATTGTCAAAAAAGAAAAAAAAAAGAAAGAGATAAAGCAAAGAAAAAAAGAAGAAACAGCTACACCAAACACCAATGCAATTATCTGAATGTCTGTGTCTCCTCACAATTAAATGTTGAAACTTAATCCCCAGTGCGATAGTATTAAGAGGTGGGGCCTTTTAGGAAGGACTTTCCCTTACGAATGAAAAATTATGTAACTTGATGTTTATAAGATCTATCTAGGTTTAACATTATTAGTAATTCATTCTATTTTATTTACTGAAATCCTACTGAATGAACAAGCAACATTATATTAATCTGTTCAGCAGTTGATGGACAGTTGAGCTGTTTCCACCTTTCGGATATTATGAATAATCATGTTGTGAACATTTGTGTTCAAGTTCTTAAATGAACATATGTTGTTATGTCTCTTGGGTATATATCTGGGGGTAGAATTTTTGGGCAATATGCCAAACTATTTTTCATCTTTCTGAAGAACTTCCAGACTAATTTCCAAAGGAACTGTGCCATTTAACATTCCCATCATAAGTGTTTGAAGAGTTCGGATTCTTTCAATCCTTGCCAATACTTATTTTCCATTTAATTGACTATTTATAGTGCTTGCGAAGCAATCACTAATTATGGTTTTGGATTTTCTCTAATGCCTAATGACTAATGATCTAATTAGTAATGATCTTGAGCATCTTTTCATGGGGTCATTAGTCATTGATAATATATCTTCTTTGGAGAAATATGTGTTGAAGTACTTTACCCATTTTTATTGGGTTACTTTTCTTTTTTGTTGAATAGTAACAATTCTTTATATATTTCTGCTTTGTTAGTTGTTTACTGTATTTTTAAAATTCTTTGTTTCTTTCTTCCTTTTTCATTGTCTCCCTTTGTGATTATATGGTTTTCTGTAGTAATATTGCTATGGTTTGAATGTGTTCCCCAAATTTCCTGTCTTGGAAATGAAATTCCAAAATTCATATGTTGATGGTTTTTGGAGGTCATGTCTTTGGGTGGTAATTATGATTAGATTAGGTCATCAAGGTAGATTCTCCATGACGGTATTAGTGGCTTTATAAGAAGAAGCAGAGACCGGAACTACTGTGTTTGCTCTGTCTCACAATTTGATGTCTCCTGCCATGTCATGATGCACAGAAAGGACCTCACCAGATGCCAGCCTCATATTCTTGGACTTCTCAAGCCTCCAGCACCATGAGTTCAATAAACCTCTTTCATTCATTACCCAGTCTGTGGTATTCTGTTATAGCAACAGAAAACAGTTTAAACTAGGTATGCTTTAATTTCTTACTTTTTAATGTTTTAAACTTTTGGTTTTTGCTGTGTGGTTACCGTGAGGACTACATAAAACATCATCTAGTCATAATAGCCTATTTTAAGCTGCTTAACTTTGATTTGAATTAAACTTAACTTTGATTGCATAAAAACCCTACCTTTTTATTCCCCCTACGTGTGTTTTTGATGCCACAGTTTACATCCTTTTATATTGTGTTCCTCTTAACAAATTATTATAGCCATTTTTTGGTAGGTTTTCTCTTTTAACCTTCTTAATAAAGAGATAATTTACACACCACCATTGCTGTATTACAGTATTCTGAATTTGACTGTGTACTTACTCTTATCAGTGAGTTTTATACATCCCTGTGTTTTTATATTACTAATTAGTCTCTTTATTTTTTTTATCCTGAGGAATTTCCTTTAGTATTTCTTATAAGGGTGGGCTAGTGGTGATAAACTCATTCAGGTTTGCTTGTATGGTGAAGTCTTTATCTCTTCTTTATTTCTGAAGTATAGCTTTGCCCAGTGAAGTATTCCTAGTGGACAGGTTTTTGTTTTTTTGTTTTATTGTTTGTTGTTTTTTTTCTTTCTGGCAGTGCTATGAACGTATCATCTCACTATTTTCCTGGCCTGCTGCTGAGAAATCTGATATGCAACATGAATTTCTTTTGTGTGTGATGTGCTTCCTTTCTCTTGCTATTTTTTGGATCTTCTCATCTTTAATTTTTGACAGTTTGATTACAGTAAGTCTTGATTTAGTATTGTTTGGATTGGATTTGACTGGATAATCTCGAGTTTCATCTACTTTGATATTTACATCTTTCTTCAAATTTGGGAAGTATTTGTCATTATTTATTTAAATAAGCTCTTTCCCCTCTCCATTTCTGTGCTTTATGAGCATACCCTTAATACTTTCTTGAACCATCGTTATACTAGATTTGATAACATATTCACAATCATAAGCTGAGGACAAACTGGAAGATTATGTTTTCCTAATGCAGAGACTATCACTATAATTTTTCAAACTAGAACATGGAAAGAAAGTAATTCAAAAAGCAGAGCAGAATTTCAGATCCTGGGAAACCATAAAATGATCTAGTCTAATACAATCAGACTCACAATATGAGGAGCAGAGAAAATAAGATAGGGAAAATATATAAAGAGAAAATATTTGAGAGTTTTAAAAATGGATAAAGGATATAAATTCACAAACCCAGAAAACACTTCACATTCTGCGATAACCAACATAAAGGAATTGCACATCTAGGTATATCATAGTCAAACTGCTGACAACCAAAGATAAAGAGAAATTATTTAAAAAAAGCACAGAAGAATTTGAGAGGGAACAACATGAAGAATGATGTTAGACGTAACAGAAGGCAAAGTCTAGTTCTTATTAGAAGCAACAGAAGGCAAAAATCACTGGAATGAAATGTTTAAGTTACTGCGAAAAAAATACCTGTCAATGTAGAATGTTATACCCATCAGGAATACACTTCAGAAATGAAGACAAAATTGAAAGCAATTTTTATAAGCTAAGAGCAGAGAGAATTTATCTGTATAAATATAAGACCTGTAAAAATTGAGACTGAAATTATTTAAGTAAATAAAATAGTAATATAATATTTTGTGATAGAGATGTAGATATAGTAATAAATCCCATACAATGAAATATTCAACACTAAAAGGAAATGAGCTATCAAGTCATGAAAAAAAGTGAAGGAACCTTAAATTTATTTTCTTTTTTGTTTTTTTGAGATGGAGTCTCATTCTGTTGCCCAGGCTGGAGTGTTAGCATGATCTCGGCTCACTGCAACCTCTGCCTCCCGGGTTCAAGCGATTCTCCTGCCTCAGCCTCCCAAATAGCTGGGATTACAGGTGCCCACCACCATGCCTGGCTAATTTTTGTATTAGTAGAGAGGGGGTTTCACCATTTTGGCCAGTCAAACTCCTGACCTCAGGTGATTCTCTCACCTCAGGCTCCCAGAGTGCTGGGATTACAGGTGTGAGCCACTGCGCCTGGCCAGGAACCTTAAATTTCTAAGTGAAAGGAGCCAAAATGAAAAGGCTACAGTACTGGTGATTCCATTATTACATTCTGGAAGAGGTAAAATTATGGAAACAGTAAAAAACATCAGTGGTTGGCAGGGAGTCAGAGAGAAAAGAGGGATTAATAATTGCAACACAGAGCAAGGAAACAATTTTGATTGGCACTATAATGATAGATGCACATCATTACACATTTATCAAAACTCACAGAATGTACAACACAAAGAGTCACCCTTAATCTAAGCTATGGATTTGGTTGTTAAGGATATGTCCGTGTGTTCAGTGTTCATGGATTGTAACAAATGTACCATACAGATGTAGGATGTTGACAGTGGGAGATGCTGTGCGTGTGGGGTTAAGGATATGTGACAACTCTCTTTTCCACTGGCTATTTTTCTGAACCTAGAACAGCCCTAAAAAAGCCTATTAATTGTACATATATGTATATATGAAAATACGTGGCTATAAACTTAAATTAAATTGAATTATCTTGTTGCAATATTCTTACTTTGTTTATTATGGGTATGTAGAATGCAATATGTTGAAGATATATAATATAATCTCTAAACACTAAAAAACCCCAAAAGAACAAATAGTATACTTAAAAATTAAAGAGACCAGGTGAAATTAAATTTAAAGCAGCCTCCATTATCCAAAAGAGGTAAGAAAGTGAAAATAAAAGACAAGACAACCAGTAGGAAAACAATAGAAAACTACTAGTAGGTGAGAGACATAAACTTAACATGTCTGTAATTACTGTAAGGAAATGGACCTAATACTTCAATTAAAGTCAAGATCATTAGACTGAATCTAAAAATCTGTATGTTATTTATACACAAATGCACATGCACAAACTTTATGGACATGCCTTTAAAGTGAAATATTTTTGTAAAATATCCCAAGCAAATTGTAATAATTAAAAACAATCTGGCTATGGAAGTGTTAGATAAAATAAACTTAATGGCAAAAAGTCAGCATGGGCAAAGAGTGGCATTATAATGCCACAAGTTCGCTTCATCAGAAAGACAAAACATCCCTAAATGAATTTTTTAAAAAAACTTATCTCCAAAATACGATAATTAAAAATTGATAAAACACAAAAGAAAAATAGAAAAGGATTCTTAGTTGGACATAATAAAAGAACAAGCATGCAAAAGAATTAATAAGGATATAAGATATTTGAAAATGTATTATCCAACTTGATCTAGTTGACATTTAAAGAATAATATAATCCACAACTAAATAGTCTGCATTCTTTTACAGTTTGCATTCTTTTCAGGTTTGAAACATTCAATGTAATGAGCCATCTAGTGGGCAATGAATTTTCTCTTAGTGAATTGCAATGGCTTGAAATTATTCAGGATACAATCTATGATCACAATTGGATTGAGTTAGACATCAATAAAAAAAGTAAGACATGCTCAAATATGTGGCATTTAAATAACATCACTAAACATGTAGGGCAAAAAGAAATCATGACAAAAAGTAGAAAACATTTAGAATTGAATATTAATGAAAGTAAAGTATATCAAAATAAAGCATAAGCATACAAAGGTGAAGTTAAAGCAATGAATAGATAGAAATTTGGAAATAGCTGGAGATTAGTTTAAAGACATAGGTTACAAAGAAGAAATGCTTAAAATAAATAATATAGGCCGGGCGCGGTGGCTCAAGCCTGTAATCCCAGCACTTTGGGAGGCCGAGACGCGTGGATCACGAGGTCAGGAGATTGAGACCATCCTGGCTAACACGGTGAAATCCCGTCTCTACTAAAAAATACAAAAAAACTAGCTGGGCGAGGTGGCGGGCCCCTGTAGTCCCAGCTACTCGGGAGGCTGAGGGAGGAGAATGGCATGAATCCGGGAGGCGGAGCTTGCAGTGAGCCGAGATAGCGCCAGCGCACTCCAGCCTGGGCGACAGAGCAAGACTCTGTCTCAAAAAAAAAAAAAAAATTAAAATAAATAAATAAATAAATAAAAATAAAATAAATAATATCAACTTCCAACCTTAGAAGCTAGAAAAAGAACATTACGCCCAAAGTAGAAAAAAGGAAAAGAACACAAGAACAAAAATCAACAAAGCAGAAAACATACAATAGAAAAAGTAAAGAAATCCAAAATTGAGTTCCTGTAAAACTTAATAAAAATGATAAATTCCAAGAACTATTTACCCCGCATAAAGAGAAACATCACAAATTATCATTATTTAGAATGAAAGAAGAGAGATGTTGGCAGGTGCTATAGACCTTAAAAAGTTACTAGAGGAGAGGAAGGTATTATGAACAACTTTTGTCAATAATTTAACAATCCTGAATAAATGGACAAATTCCTTCAGAAACATGGCTTCTCAAACCATTTAAATAAAGAAAAAATCTGAATATTTTAAAGAAATTAGATTTAAAAAGTAAATAAGTCTTCTCACAAAGAAAACTCCAGGTCATAATCACTGTATTTCTAAATGCTAAGAAACACTAAAATAATAAATATTCACAGCATTACACTATTTCAAAGAGTAAAGGAAGAGATAGCAATTCTTAATTTCTTTTATGAGGGCAGCATGTCTCTGAAACAAAAATTGGTAAGTTCATTACAATGAAAGAACATTACAGGGAATATCTTTACTAATATGAATGCGAAAATGCAAAATAAAATAGTAGAAAATCAAACTCACAAAATATAAAAGGATAGGACATCATGGCCAAATACGGTATATTCCAGGAGTGCAAGTTTAACACTGGAAAATCGATAATTTTATCATATTAACAAAAAATGGAGAAAATTATATGATCACATCATTTATGCAGAAAAGGCATTTGATAAAATTCAATATCTGTGATAAAATACATACCATTGAAAACCTCATCACATTTGAAATAAAATAAAATTTCTGAATAAGACTAATTTATATCTACAAAACTCTATTAAAAGTGAAAAAGCAAGCCCCGGTATTCAAGATATTTGCAATCATTCTATCCAATAAGGGAATCATATCTTAAATTCATCAACAGATTGTACATTCAATAAAAAAGAGACAAGGCTACCTAATGAGAAATCAGACTGAAGTCTCAAAAAGGTATTTACCAAAGAAGCTACATAAATTAGCAATAAACAGATCAAATTGTGCTAAAGTTCATTAACCACCATGAAAATGAAAATTGAAACAGAAATAACTAAAATGAAGGACAGAGAGAGGAGGAAAACAAGCGTAGGCACTGATGTGTAGGAAGTGGAATTTTCATACACTTCTAATGGGAGCATAAATTTGTACAGTCTTGGAAAACTTGTCGGAAGTATCTACCAACACATACCCTGTGATCCGGCCACTTCACTCTAGAAATACACCCAGTAGAAATCTTTCCTTATTACACCAAAAGGCATGTAGAAGAATGTTTGTAGCTAAATATTATTTTTAATAGCTGGAACAATAAACAAACCAAATATTCATTAATAGTAAAATGGAAAAACAAGTGGTGCTATATTTATTGAATTTGTAATATACACCAGTGAGGATAAAACAGAACTATTGCTTTGTATGAACCTTACAATCATCCGATTAAAAGAACCAGAAAGGATGAGTTCATGTCCTTTGTAGGGACATGGATGAAGTTGGAAACCATAATTCTGAGCAAACTATGGCAAGGACAGAAAACCAAACACCACATGTTCTCACTCATAGGTGGGAATTGAACAATGAGATCACTTGGACGCAGGGCGGGGAACACCACACACAGGGGTCTGTCGTCGGATGGGGGAAGCGGGGAGGGATAGCATTAGGAGATATACCTAATGTAAATGACGAGTTAATGAGTGCAGCAAACCAACATGGCACATGCATAATATGTAACAAATGTGCACGTTGTGCACATGTACCCTAGAACTTAAAGAATAAAAAATAAAAAATTAAAAAAAAGAAATCTGTATCTTTTAAAGAATTTTCTGTTCATCTAAAAAAAAAGAAAGAAAGAAAAAAAAACCCAGACATGAAAGAGTACATGGTGATTGCTTCTACTTGCAAAAAGTTCGAAAACAGACAAAACTACAAAACTTACCTTTGGTTGTTTAGAAGTCGTGGTTGTGAAGTGGGAATCTGGGGATTTGGGTGGTTCTTTTTCATTTCTTCATCGTGGTACTAATTACACTGTTTTTTTGTTTGTTTGTTTGTTTTGTTTTTGTTTTTTTTTTCTTGAATATTAATTGACCTGTGAACCTATGACTAATTATATACTTTTCTTTTTCATTTTTTGTTTTGTTTTGTTTTGAAGAAGTTTCGCTCTCTCGCCCAGGCTGGAGTGCGGTGGTAGGATCTCTGCTCACTGCAAACTCCGCCTCCCAGGTTCAGGCTATTCTCCTGTGTCAGCTTTCCGAGCAGCTGGGATTACAGGTGCCCGCCACTAAGCCCAGTTAATTTTTTTTTTTTTTTTTTTTTTTTTTTTAGTAGGGACGGGGTTTCTCCATGTTGGGGAAACTGGTCTTGAACTCCTGATACGTGTTTATATATATTCAATTAAAATTTTACTTAAGAAGTGTTTATGAATCTTCTTGTTCCTCAGCTGTTGGAAGTGATTTTGTTGTCATTGTTGCCTGAATTAGGCATCACGTCCCCTGGAGAGCTTGTCCTGCAAGAGGCAGGGCCCGGGAGTTCGCACGTTCCACAGCGCACCGCACCCAACCTCAGCCCACCTGGGCTCTCCCAGCCGCCTGCCTCTTCCAGCTGCGTGGCCGGGGCGTCATCTCGCGCTCCCAACAGCCCTGTAACCACCAACTGCCATTATTCCGGCTGGGACCCAGGACTTCAAGCCATGTGGCGCTTCCTGTTTCTGCTCAGCGGCCTCGGCGGGCTGTGGATGGACAGTAGTAAGTAGAAAAACCCCTTCTTTGGCCTTTTGGGACCCTCGGCGCTACTCTCCCTTTGCCTCCAAGTTACACTGGACATCCCTGGGAGGATGCTTTCCTGTGGGGTTTCCAACTCCGCAACTCCGAGCTCATCCCCGACATTGCCGCCTTCCCCAACCAAAATCCATAGAGAATAAGGGCTTTCCCACACGTCCTGGAAACCTAGGAAAGATGGGAGGTCCCAGGCCTTAAGAGGATGCTTCAAAATTGTAGTTTCAGATCCTGCTTTGCATTTTTCACCACAGTGAAGCTTGAGACCCAATTTTTGTACTCTCTAGTTGAAGAGTCCAGAGTGAGGGGCTTGAGCCTATTGACCCAAGGTTACCAGATCCTACCTACAGGATAATACTCCTAAAGCAATATACCTACTTCTTTTTTTAAAAAAAATATGGCCGGGCGCGGTGGCTCACGCCTGTAATCCCAGCACTTTGGGGGACCGAGGAAGGCGGATCACGAGGTCAGGAGATCGAGACCATCCTGGCTAACACAGTGAAAGCCCCTCTCTACTAAAAATATAAAAAATTAGCCAGGGGTGGTGGTGCGTGCCTGCAGTCCCAGCTGCTCGGGAGGCTGAGGCAGGGGAATCGCTTCAATCCGGGAGGCTGAGGTTGCAGTGAACGGAGATTGTGCCACTGCACTCCAGCCTGGGCGACAGAGACTTCGTCTCAAAAAAAATAAAAAATAAAATAAAAAATAAAAAAAAAATTTAAAAAGCCAGAAAAAAAACCTCCTTGTAATTTTAGAAAGAAATGGGAAGATAATAAAACTGAGAAGCAGTGTATAGAATAGAGATTAGAGATGTAGATGAAAAACTCATAAAAGAAGCTCTGAAATGATGGGTATTGCTCTAATAAAACATTTTGCACATTTTGCAGATTTTGATAGTTTACCTGTGCAAATTACAGTTCCGGAGAAAATACGGTCAATAATAAAGGAAGAAATTGAATCGCAGGTAATGAATCACTAACATTATTTACAAATTAAAAATCATGTAAATATTTTATTTCTAAGAAGTTAATCTGCCATTTTCCGTTCATGCACACCTGTTGAATTTTATATTTATACCCAATTTTCCCTGAATGGAAAAGTCCTTTTGAAAATGGACCAGGATCAACAATGTTTCACAGAAATAACGGTGCAGTGATGCTGGATATCAAAGCCCCAAGTCCATTTTCTGAATCTGTCTTCCTCTTGGATGTCTTTGAATAATCATTGGCTTGATTGTTCTAGAGATTCTGTTCTCACTCATCGTTCAGGCTGTATTTGGAAGAATTTTTTTGTCATTGTTGCGAAGTAAGCCTCGGCTTGCTTATATGGGATGATGATCACTTGAATTAATGATGTGCTATCTTAATGATTTTTTAGCCCTGATTGAAAATGTGTTAATGATTAGGACTCTTTCTTTCATGTTATTTTAGATTATTTTGGTTCAGAATTATTATTCTCTTTTTAAAATTAGAATTTAAAAGCTTCTTGTCATTTTCACTAAGTTCTAGAATCCATTTCTGAAGTGGAATGTGGTTTCTTGAGACATCAATTTTTTTCTTTTTTGGTTTGGTAGCAGATTCTTGGTAATTTAAATGCAAGCATTTCCTTAGCATATATCCATTTGTCATCCTAATACAGACATTATAGCTTAAGATGGTATGTAAAACATTTTTAAATGAATGCATATCTATTAATAAAACAAATCATTTAAATAGAAAATAAGCAGTGAGGCTTTTATGACAGATTTTTAATGTAAAAGACTTATGAGGATGTTAATCATATTAGAAAATAAGCAGAGAATCTATTTGGAGAGAAGTATTTCAAACAAGAATAACTTGATTGTTATAAGATAGTGATTTGCAATAAGTAAAAAAAAAAAAAATGCCCATTTTCAACTGTCAAATTCATGAGAAAAAAAATTGTCTATTTTGTTAATGTCTGTATTTTTCTTGCCTAGAACAGTGCCAGATATAAAGAAACAAATTAATAGTATTTTTTAAATCAATGAGGCTATTATGCTAATTAATTCAACAAATACTATAAAAGTAATATGAAAATATATATTTTAAATTATTACAGTTTAATAAAGACTAAAAACCATAAGAACATTTAACCTAAAATTACTTAGATTTTAAAAAATGACTGAATGCAACTTCTAAAAGTGGAAAATGCAATATGAAAATATAAAAGTCAGGAATTTAGAGTAGAACAGAGACAGCTGAAGAGATGAAATGCAACATATGGAAGGCTAAGAGAAAAGGACAGAATTAGAAGCTTGAGCATAGAGTGACTGGCATTCCTGAAATAGGGGGAAAAAGAAGAAGAGGTAATAGTAAACATATTTTAACTGAGAAATGACTTTAAAAAGTTGGATCTTCAGAACAATTGTCCCAAATCCAAAGCAGAGTTTATTTCTTGAAGTCCTAACCCCTGGTGCCTCAGAACGTAAGCATATTTGGAGGCAGACTCATAAAGAGGTAATTAAATTAAAATGAGTTTACTGGAATAGAATGGGCTCTAATATCATATAACTGGTGTCCTTGTAAAGAACAAGGAATCTGAGCATAGACGCATGTGGATATGAAGACACCAGGAGACCAGGAAAAAGCATTCCACAAAGTCTAACATCCTTTCTTGATTAAAAACTCTTAACATCCTTTCTTGATTAAAAACTCTTGGAAGAAAGGTACCTGAATATAATTAAGGACAGTTATGAAAAATCCATAGTTAACATCATAATTAGTGGAAAGGAACTGAAACCTCTTTTTTTTTTTTTTTTTTTTTTTTTACGGAACCTCATGCGGTTGCCCAGGCTGGAGCGCAGTGGCGCCATCTTGGCTCACTGCAACCTCAGCCTCCGGGATTCAAGAAATTCTCCTGCCTCAGCCTCCTGAATATCTGGGATTACAGGTACCCGCCACCACGCCAGGCTAATTTTTTCTACCTTTTTGTAGAGACGGGGTTTCACCGTGTTGGTCAGGCTGGTCTCAAACTCCTGACCTCATGATCCGCCTGCCTCAGCCTCCCAAAGTGCTGGGATTATAGGTGTGAACTGCTGCGCCCGGCCAAAGCTTTTTATTTAAGATGTGGTGCAAGACAAGGATTCCCACTCTCAACGTAGTACTGATATCAAGGACAGAGAACAATATATAAACAGTATCCAAAATCAGAAGGAAGTAAAATATCTTTATTAGCATATGACATGATCCCATATATAGAAAACCCCAGACTCCACCATAAAACTGTTAGATCAAACAGATGAATTCAATAAAGTTGCAGGCCATAAAATCAACATACACATTTCAAAATGAAAAAATAAAGTATATACAGTATTTTATTCATTATTTTGATTATGAAATCTAGAGTTATAATGTCATTATAATGTCAAATGCCATTCAAATAAATCAGTATTAAATTCTAGTTTCTTCTCCTTTTATTAAATGAATGTGTTGTAGAATGTAATTATTATCAATGTAAAATGATGGTTATCCTTTCTAACATTTTTCTCATTTTCTTTGTATTTTTACTGTGCTCTCCTGCCAGGTATCCTACAAAATTGTAATTGAAGGGAAACCATACACTGCGAATTTAATGCAAAAGTAGGTAATCATCATTATTTTATCAATTCTCTTTGTTCTACTTACAATTTTTGTTTGAAATTGTCCAAAATGTAATTTTGCATTTGAAAATATTTCTAGCTATTTGCCATTCATTCGTTCCTTATCATATGATTCAAGCCTATACGACACATACCTAGGACTTGAATTCAGAGTGTATGTGCCCCTCTTCCTTGTGCCCAGTAGCACCAGAGTTTTATTTGGTTATCCAAGAGGTTTCATAGAGGATGAATTTTGATAATTTTCTATCTCTCATAAAAAATATACATGGCTTGTTTTTAAGTTCTCTTATATTCAAGGTATATTTCAAAGAACATAGCAGATTGCTGGATGTTGTGAATCATGACACATTTTTAATTAGTTTACATACTTTATCACAACTTATTAAGGACTTAAAATTAAATAAAATTTGTAATTAGCCAAATTCAATCTCAGGTCAGTTGATGAATTTGGGGAAAACAAGCACAATATACAGAGAAATAAAGAAAAGTGAATATTGAAATGATTCCTCAAGTGATGAGAACAGACTTCTACAAATTATCAAAAGCAGAATCCTGCAAGTGAAGTTACCAAATCAATACAAAAATAAAAAATACATCTGTATCATTTCTAGAATCCATAGCTGCAATCTTTTTATACATCATAAATTTTGGAAAACGTTTTCTATTTATAAGAGGGACGGTACTAGTTTGAAGAAATACCATTTAAAAAAGACTCAAAATTACTTTTTTCTGAAGAAAAAAAAGTGCTGCCTTCTGCAAGAAATATGTAGAGCAAACCTAGGTAGAATCTCACCAACAGCTGTTACTTTAGAATGCCAAGTGATGAGACTGAGAGCAAGTCAGTGACCAGTAATAAAGCATCTTCTGAAATTACTTTCTGCATCACAGATACAGTATTTATAAATGTTTAATATAGATCAAAATATGTAAGTGTAATTAGACATATAAGAATATCCTAATTAAAATATAGCCATAACAGTAGATTTCTTAAGCTCTTTTTTCTATTAGAAAAAATGTATAGAATATACAGTACAATTTATGGTGATGTAATGGATGAATCACATACTGTGTACCTTACAAATAATGTGGTTATTTTCTTGCACACAAGCGGTGAAAAGGTACTTAAGAAAAAAAATCACACACTAAAATAAAAAAATCTTTTGAATCTAACTATATCCTCAATGACTAGCATAATAAAATTAGAATGTAATTACAAAGCTGTCATCAGAGAATCACCAGATATTTGTAATTTCAAGAGCAGTTGCCAAAAAACTCTTGGCTCAAAAACATTCAAAATATTATTGTAAAATATCAATAAGCAGCAAGAAATAGAATATTACAAATCAGACATTTTAGAAATGAATAACCAAACATATAATAAAAGTAAAATTCAAAGCTTTCATTGTTTTTACATTTTACCTGCATCAGATAAGAATAAAGTGTATAATATTATGGGATGGGACAACATAAAGTGTTGTTGGGTTGCCTACGCTGATGGAGTACTGAAGTCTTTAGTGGCTACTGTTACTGGTCTACCTCAAGCCCTGTCAGTCCCTACCCAGGGTATCCTGGTAACTAGTTAGTTTCAGGCATGGTCAACAGTTTATAGATGCTTAGGGTGATAGCAATATTTACTTTCAAAAGACAATGAGGCGTGGACTGTGTGCAGAGCTAACATCAAACTGTATTTTTTCCTGGCAACATGACCATCTCCGAGGGCTTTCAAATATACAAAATAAGGACACCAGGAACCAATTTTATGACATTGCACAAAGTGTTCTTGAGAAACCTGAGAAGAGATCCAGATTGGTAGGATATTTAGAGTAACACCAAAGCCGATGAGTACTTCTGATATCTTTTAAGATGCTGTAGTGTGTCTATGACGTGCTAGTCATTGATCTCTTTTTGTTTATATCTCTCAGGACTCTGAATTTTCAGTTTGAGAATTAACATCCTAGCATCAATCATGGAGATTCTCATCAATTTTTAAGTTTAATTGTTTCTTTTTCTCACTCTGCTAACCTTTTCTGGGATGCTACTGAATATACATTTGGACCGCTTAATATAAATTTTAGTGAATCATTATTTTGTTCTCTAAAGTTAGCCGTTTTTGACCACTTATCTATCACATATTTCTACGTACTCATTCACGTTTCCTGTTATTCCTGATTTTGTGCTTTATTCTGGAAGATTTCCATTTCACTATTTATGTATGTCTAGTCTACTCTTCAAGAATATTTTTCAATGACTACGTTTTTCATGGTTAGGATTTCTGTACACAGTGATATATTTGTGCTTTGTAAATCTTTTATAGTTTTTTATCTCTGTCTTTTATCCATTTCAACATTAAAATCTCTTTATTCTTAAGTTTCACAGTTTACTTGATTATTGCTATTTTTCTACATGATTTCTCCCAGTTTTCAAGCTTTGGACTTTTCCATATGCTTGGAACCATCACTGATGAGCTCCTTTGAGTGAACCTTATTTTCTACCATCCTCTAATCTTTTTTGTGTTGTGGAGGCCTCTCTTTGGGAGTGTTTTTATGAATGCTTCTGCTTGGTTCCTGCCACGACAATTAACTGGAATCAAAAGTTTACACTTTATCAGCTCAGGATTTTGGTGATAATAGGGCTGCTTGGAATCCATTTCACGTCTGCCTGAGATATAGTTTAGGGTTTTCATTTCTGCACGTGATGATATTTCTGCCTCAGTCAGTATCGGGTAGCATCCTTTTGTCCAGGGTCTGTGTACAGCAGGTGTCTTAGTCTGTTTGGGCTGCTATAACAAAATATTAATACCATAGACTGGGTAGCTTATAAAGAAAAGAGATTTATTTCTTATAGTTCTAGACACTGAGAAGTCCAAGATCGAGGCACTGGCAGATTCAGTGTCTGGTGAAGGCTCATTTCCTGGTTCTTAATGGCTTCTCCATGCTGTGCCCTCACACAGTGGAAGGAGCAGGTCAACTCTCTGAGGTCTCTTTCATAAGGACACTAATTCCATTCAGAAGGGTTCCAGCCTTGTGACCTGATCATCTCCCTAAAGTACCACCTCCTAAAACCATCACATTGGTGATTAGGTTTCAAAATATAAATTCTGGGATGAAACAAATGCTGAGATGATAGAAGCAGGTATTGATTTTTTTTGTTTGTTTGTTTCTATTAGCAACTTGCAGAGGAAATTTCTAGCTCTATTCTTTTCATTTAAAGGCTCACATCAATATATTCTGATGCTGGGGACTATTGTCTCAAATAATATGTTCTCATGCTAATGACCAGAGGACATTAAACCATCTATTCTTAAGGTATGGTTCTGATCCAGAATCCATCTTACTTTGCACAGCTTCACCTGTTCACTCTTTCAGCTGTGGTCCCAGCCTTTGTTTCTATTGCTTTAGTCATTCCTATTAACCCTATAATATAATAGAATCAGGAAATATTTTGGCAAAGGGGAGATAGTAAATATTTTAGACTCTGAGTTCTATATACTCTCTTGCAACTACCTGCTGTTGTAAAAGCAGCCATAAACAGTTTGCAAATGATGGGTGTGGTTATTTTGCAAAACCGCTTTATTTTCAAAAACCATATATCAGCTGGATTTGACCTATGGGCCAGTTTATTACCTCATTATTTACAGTGTAGTCCTGTATTTGAAAATTATTATTGTTCATCAGTCATTTCAATATCAAGAGTGGTGATGGAAACTAGGAAATAGGCCTCCTTTCTGTCACAAAATCACTGTCAATTATCTTTAAAAGTTTTTAATGTTCATTGCATAATAAATTGGCATAAATTAAAATATAAAATATGTTTATGCAGTTAAGTAAGTGTCATGAAGTGAATATTTATGTAACCCTCTGACTTTACACATATATTGACTGCACTCAAGAAGTTGTGCTGTTTATCATTTCCTGTAATAGCCCCTCAGTCCTTCTCACTACTTTTCTGGATTGTTGTGATATCCATTTTCCTGATTTTATTTATGATTTATTATCCTAGCTAATGTGGTTTCTTTTTGTCTGTTTTCTAGCTCTAAATAAATGAAGTATAATGATTTTTCTAGTTTTAGTCACTCAAAATAATGTTTGTGAGGTTTTTCAATGTTGTTGCAAGAATTCCAATTTATTCATTTTTATTACTGTATAGCATCCAATTTCATGATTATACAACAATTTATATCATCTTATTTTGAACATTTTGTTTCTGTCTAGTTTGGTTATGTTACAATATATATTCTTTTGGACATATGCACAATATTTTGTAGCACATATGACTAAGCATACTGATTGGTTAAGTTACATGCATTTTCATAATTACCATACATTTCCTCCAAAGCATTATACTAATTTACACACCCCTCTGAATTATATATTCTATTAATAGTGATAGATGTTTTAAGTTTTAAGTTTATAATTATATACTTATGTCCTACTGTGATTTAGTATGTATTTCTCTAACTGTAAATAACTTCTCTAGCTATAAATAATTTAATATGTATTTCTCCAACTGTAAATAATTTCTCTAACTTTTTAAATACAGCAATTAGCCACATGGAATTTCTTCCCTGTGAAGTGCCTGTTTAAGATATTTGTTCTTTGTCAAAAGATGTTTAAGACATTTATTCTTTGTCAAAAGATATTTCTAATCTGACCTTTTCTCTCCCTGTGTTTTCACACTTATGGTATTTGGCAAAGATAATTCTTCCATTATGTTAAGTTATATTTGTATCTTGTATAAGAAATCCTTTCTTATTCAAAGACCATGACTAAATCTTATATAATCCTCTAAAATATTTTTAGTTTTGCCTTTCACATTCAGGTCTTTGTTGAAACAGAAATTGGCTTTTGAATATGCTGTAAGGTAGACAACCAATTTAATTTTTCTGTATGATTTTTCAAATGTTTCAAGAGCTTTATCGAATATTCTGTCTTTCTGTACATGTCTTCTATGTGACGATGGTTATATATTACACATTTATATATGGTTTTATCTGTTTCCAGGCTCTTGATTAAACTTTTTGGTCTATTTGTCTGTTTATGATAAATTTTGATAGCCTAAATATAAAGCCTTTTCACCTTTTTCCTCATCATTGATGCTTTGGCAATTATTTTTCTTTCAAATTAGCATCCAGTGGACCCAGCACAATTTAAAAAAATATATTTCTTCACTCCACTGTAATGTAATCTTTTTTAGAAATTAAATGACTGTATATAAAGGAGTCTCTGGATTCTTTGTTCTCTTCTCTTTGTGTAAATGCTCATTCTTAAACCCTGTCTATTTATCTGTCCAAATGTCATAATTTTAATTACTATGACTTTATAACAGGTGTTTATAACCAAATTTGTCCTTCAGTTTTAAGGTGTGCTTATTCTTCTTGATTGTTTAAATTTTCATGTGATTTTGGAAACATTATTTTTTCTGTTTTATCTTTTGTTTTATATTCCTCTTTTTTCTTCATTGCCTATATCTGATTGAATCTACTAATTTATATCATATATTATTCCTCAATGAAATGCTTTGTGATACATTCTTTTACTCTTCTTTTAGTAGTTCTCTATGTTAACATATCAACTCTTGAGTAATTGAATCTATTACAAATTATTCCTACTACCAATTACCGTATGTTTTTAGATCCTTAAATCTCTAACTCCCTTTACCCTCTGCTTCCCCTTCATTATTTTTTTACACATCACAAACCTGTATATTTTTACATCCCCACGAAGTATTACTATTTTTTATAAAGTCAGTATTCATTTTAATTTAACCAAAATTTACCAATTCTGGTGCTCTTTAGTTCTCCTTACATTTCTGTGCTTCTGTCTGGAGCTAATTTTGATATATCTCAGGAATTCTTAATATATTTCTATTGTAAGACTGCCTGTTTTAAATAATATGTGTTTTTATTTGTCATTATATCTTTATTTAATTATATTCCTCCCCTTCCAGTTATATAAAGGTCTAATTGACAGAAAAAATTATATATATTAACAGTTTGCAGCATATTTTTAGATATGTATAGATTGTGAAATGATTAAGCTAATTAACATATCCATCACTTCAAATACTTACCTTTTTTGAGGTTGAAAATACTTGAGATCTAATTTCTTAGTAATTTTCAAGTATAAAACATTACTAACTACACTCAACTTGTTGTACTAAAACTCTCCAGAACTTATTACTTCTAACTGAAAATTTCTTCTCTTTAACCATCATCTCCCATTTCCCCACTCTTAGCCCTTAAAAGCCATCATTCTACTCTCTGCTCCTATGAGTTTGAATTTTTTAGACTCTCCATATAAATGAGATCAGGTAATATTTTTCTTTCTGAACCTGGCTTATTCTGTTTCACATAATGCCCTCCAGATTCATCCAGCCTGTAACAAATGAAAGAATTTTTTTTGTTTTTATGACTGCCTAGTATTCCATTGTGCGTATATACCACATTTTCTTTATCCATTTGTCCATTGACGGACACTTAAGCTTGATTCCATATCTTGACTGTTGTGAGTGCTACTGCAATAAACCTGGGAGATGTTTATTACAGATATCTCTTCAACATACTAGTTTTATTTGCTTTGGATATACGCCCAGTAGAGGGATTGCTGAATCATACACTAGTTCTATTTTTAGCATTTTGAGAAACCTCCTTATTATTTTCCACGAGGTTGTACAATTTACATTTCCACCAACATCGTGTAAGTGTTCCCCTTTCTCCACGTCTTTGCCAACACTTGTTATCTTCTGTCTTTTTGATGATAGCCAATTAAACAGGAGTAAGCTGTTATCCCATTGTGGTTTTGATATACATTTTTCTGATGATTAGTGATAATGAGAATTTTTTCATATACCTCTTGGCCATATGTGTGTCTTCATCTGAGAAAGTCTATTTAGGTATTTTGCTCATTTTCAATTTTTTTTTTTTTTTTTTTGCTATTGAGTTGTTTTGTTCCTATGCATTTTGGATTTTGACCCCTTATTAGACGTGTAGTTGACAAATCTTTTCTCCCATTCTTTAGGTTGTCTCTTCGTGGTGTTGATTGTTTCCTTTGCTGTACAGAAGCTTTTAAATCTTATGCACTCCCATTTGTCTAATTTTTGTCTAGTTTTGTTTTTGTTACCTGTGCTTTTGTAGACATATCCAAAAAATCATTGCCCAGACCAATGTCAAGTTTTTCCTCTTTGCTTTCTTATAGTAGTTTTAGCATCACAACTATTATTGTTAAGTTTTAATCCATTTTGAGTTTTTAATATAGTGTGTTATAGTATGCAATTTTGTTTCTCTGCATGTGGGTGTCCAGTTTTCTTGATGTGATTTCATTGAAGAGACTGTCCTCTCCCCATTGTGTCTTCTTAACATTTGTCAAACACCAACCGACTGTAAATATGTTATTTTATTTCTCTTATATCTATATTGATCCATTGGCCTATATATCTATTTTTATACCAGTACCATGCTCTTTTGGTTACGATGGCTATACAGTATAGTTTGAAGTCAGGTAGTATGATGCCTCTAGCTGTGTTCATTTTGATCAAGATCGTTTTGGCTATTTAGACAAATTTAACTAAGGAGGTAAAAGATCTGTACACTGGAAACTATAAAACATTGTTAAAAGAAATGAAGGAAAACAACAAATAAATAGAAAGATAAACCATGTTCATGAACTGGAAAAATAAATATTGCTAACGTGTTCATAATACCCAAAGCAATCTACAGATTCAGTGTAAACCCCCTGAAAATTCTAAAGACATTTTTCACGGAAATGGTAATAAAAAATGATGCTAAAATTCATGTGAAACAACTTAACTATATTCTTACAAATTTTTGCTGGAATAAATGCTAAGATGTCTTTGGAAAAGATGTCCTTTGCCTTTTAAATAATCATTCCATTGTTTTCTGGTTTTTTGAATTTTTCCTTTTCTGTTGATGAATTAGCTGAATTATTTGTTAATTTGTTTATTAAGAATTATTTGTTTCTTCAAAAGTAACATCTTTTTTTCTTGAAACTTTAAAGAAACTTTAAAGATCTTTAAAGTTTATCTGGGTTTTTGTTAGTCTTTTGTTTTTCTTTTGATGATATGTTTATATCTGACTTTTATTTCCCTTTATCCTACTTGATTTACATAGAGGTTTTTTGATACTGTGTCATCAATTTTGAAAAAAAAGTGCTCTGATCTTCAGAGATTAGCTTAATTTTTAATGTAACTTTGGCAAACAATACTGATGCTTTGGGTGCATTAGTATTAGTAACAATGTATATACAAATCTCTGAGTTTATATTATTGTCAAATGAGACAAATAATTATATAATAAATAAATAGAGTAGAAAGAATGTGAGAAGGTAATACATGCTTGGGCAAAAACTATAGAGCAAAGTTAGAGTATGGTTTAAATATCCTATTCTTTGGTGATTGAACAAGTTGACATTTTAAATAAAATGTTCAAGATAAATCTCAGTAGGAAGTTGATGTATAAGCAAAGACTTGAAGTAGATGGAAAGCAATGAACTATGTTGAAGAACTTTCCAGAAATAAAATGGTACAAATATCCTGAGGTCCAACCTTGCCTGCTGTGTTTGGAAAACAGTTAGGAGGACGGAGAAATGATAGAGTGAGTGAAGTCTAAGATGTTTGAATAAAATTTTGAACAAAATCCATACATTTAGAAAATATCTCTCTGTTTCTCTTGCTCTTTCTGTGTCAACCTACATATCTATAATTAATAAAATAAATTTTTCAAAACAAAAGATTAAGAAACACATTTTTTTCATTTTATCTTCATTTTTCAGAAATTTTTTATCCCATAATTTTAGAGTTTACAGTTATAATGGCACAAGAATTATGAAACCACTTGACCAAGATTTTCAGGTATGTTTTTTATGATCTCTTTTATTTTTGTCATATGAGTTTCTAAGATCACCTTATTTAGTGTCCGCATATTATAAGAGTCTAAAGGGTTGGGTCATGGCTTTTTGGCATAAGTTTAATGTTTTCCTGTTGATGATGTATACTAATGTACTGAGTTAGCCCTATCAAACAGATGATTAACCAAAAAGACATGATTGTAGTGTTTCTAAACTACTTAGAAACATGCTAAGGGCTTATGTACCTTAGGTGATAGGCACTAAATATGTTGTGAAATACATAAAATGAGAAACCATGACTTGTATCAGGAAAGCTAAATCTGAAGAGAAAATAAGAATCAAATCTTTGAACTATGTTCACGGACCAAATAAGTACACATGAAATGTCATACATGTTTAGGAGTATATTAAATTTTCATCTATTTAGAACATGTAGAGCTTAATTTAATATTATCTATAGTTTGTTATAAAAATAGTAAAGAAGAGTGAATAAAATTGCCGAGATTGCTCATGCCCAAAAAATCATGTTTTTTAACCTCAGCTCTGCTCTACTAATTGCTGTTGTGTTTTCCATTTGCATTCCTGATTTTTATATAGCTACTCAATCAAATGTTTTGAAAGTAAAGCATTTTTAGAAAGGCTAGGATTTCAACAGAAGAAATAATAGATATGGTCAGTTGCTTTAAGTTTTGCGAAAAAGAGTACACAACTCCATGAGTGTGTGTGCATATGTGTGTTTGTATTTGCATAAATACGAGAGAGGAGAGAAAGAAGACAGAGTGAGAATCCAAGACAGGGGCAGAGGAGATCACAATATCCCACACCTGTATTTTGCATCATTCTTCCATATATAACTCTGCTTCCTACCTCCCAAGAGGTAACCATGACAGTTAAAAAAAAAAAAAGCAAGAATGCTACAGAGCATTCAAAGCATCAACAATCTGAATGTGGTAAGTAGTTGCATGTTGATCTCAAATGTAGTAAAAATATGCTGCCATGAAAATAAATTGCGTTTGCCAAGGTTGCAGGCCTACCTCTATCCTAGGAAAAAGCTCATTAAATTCGGTTGGGAACAGGTGTATTTATTGGATTATTTATTTTTCTTAAGTCCACACATGATTCCCATTCCTAAAGTCATATTATCTTGATAAATAAAGACTTATCTACAAAAGAAAAAATAATCAGCCAACTAGATGAGAAAAGGGTTTGTTCCTTGCATCCAGAGTAGGACAAGTGTAAGCCATTCATCATTGTCCTGGATTTTGTCATCTCTCCAGGACAAACAGATAGTCATCATAATTAAAAGGCAAAACTGCCAGGATGCTTAAACAATCTAAAATGTGTGCACACATAAAAACAGACCTCAGGCTGGATGTGGTGAGTCACACCTGTAATCCCAGCACTTTGGGAGACCAAGGTGGTCGGATCACGAGGTCAAGAGATGGAGATCATCCTGACCAAAATGGTGAAACCTCATTTCTACTAAAAATACGAAAATTAGCTGGGCGTGGCGACATGTACTTGTAGTCCCAGTTACTCAGGAGGCTGAGGCAGGAGAATCACTTGAACCTGGGAGGAGGAGATTGCAGTGAGCTGAAATCACGCCACTGCACTCCTGCCTGGCGACAGAGTAAGACTCCGTCTCAAAAAAAAAAAACAAACAAAAACAAAAAAAACAAAAAAAAACAAAACAGAAAAAACAGATCTCAAATCCTCAAATTATGAAAGGCAGCAATTGGCGGAAATGAAAGAAATAGACAAATAATAAATTATATTTGAAGATTTAAACGTTTCTCTTCCAATAATTAATGAAGTAGAAAGAAACTTCGTAAACTTCTAAACGAAGTAGAAAGAAATTCAGCAAATATATCAAATGTATACACATACTTTTCAAGTGCAAATGTAATATTGAACAAGAAGATATTATAGTGAAGGCAAACAATGCAAAACTGACAATGATAAAAATAAAAAATAAAAATAAACTAGGAAAGGATATTGGGTAATAAGTGAAACCTTTTGATTCTTCCATGAAAATTTTATCCTATGCGGCTTAAAAATGACTTATTCATTCATTTCTAAGTTTCTCAATGATATCATATGTTTAAGGTTGATGTAACTTCCTGATTATTTCACAGATTTAGAAATATTATCAACACGGGTATTAGAAACCACATTTGGAAGGAAGGAGATAAAAGCTGCGGAATGTTCAAGATGTTTTTACCTTCATTATATAAGTTTGAAGTACACCCCAATTGGTGATAAAAATAAAAGCATAAATATTTTCACGTAACATTTTAAATAAGATGGAAATACAAATACAATGTATTGAGTCAATGAAGTATGGTATTTGGAAAGTGGTACAAACTGAGATTTTAGGTATCATAGTAGAAAAATGAACTATAAAGCAAAGGTCAATACAAATTCCAGGTGAAATTTGCAAATGAAAACATTTTGATGGAATTGAAAAACATTTCGATGAAATTAAAAATTAACTTTGCTTATTTACCATTATCTACCATGCAACATTGTCAGAAAAGTATGAAAAAAATAAGTTTTGAAGATGTTTACCTCACTCTAACAACTGAGAATGTCATACTTAATTTAAAACATGTAGAAATATGAAAATATACTCATTTTTTATGAATCTGTGAAGAATACTTTGGAAAACAGAGCCATATGCTCATCTAATAACATTATAAATCAATTTTTGAAACAATGAGTGTTTGATGCATACAAACAAAACATATATATGTTTTACATATTTGAAAATTGTATATATAACACAAACCATGCTAATGGAGATATGCGTATTTTATTTTTCAGAATTTCTGCCACTACCAAGGGTATATCGAAGGTTATCCAAAATCTGTGGTGATGGTTAGCACATGTACTGGACTCAGGTTGTAATTTACTGTTTTATGAATTACAAAATAAAATATTTACTTCAAAATTATTTTAAACATTTTAACATAATATTCAGTGGTTCTAAAGTGAGGCATGACTATTGTGGGAAAACTGCCACTCACAAAGCCTGGTATGGAAATACTTACAATGGTTCCTGCCTTTATGCAGAATTATGATTTTTTAAATATATTTGGAAGCCATGAAATATGAATAGCTAGGCAAATGCTAATAGTATTACTACACGGTGTTACTCAGTAAGATGTGTGGATTCCCGGTAACTTTCTCCTGTTTTATCACCTTAGACTCGGGTTAAAAATGATCTGCATACCATGAAAAAAATAATGCTAAGGGACATTTTATTGGCTTTTCCACAAGGCATTATTTTACTTACTAATTTTTTTTTTGAATTTTTTAGGGGTTTACTACAGTTTGAAAATGTTAGTTATGGAATAGAACCCCTGGAGTCTTCAGTTGGCTTTGAACATGTAATTTACCAAGTAAAACATAAGAAAGCAGATGTTTCCTTATATAATGAGAAGGATATTGAATCAAGAGATCTGTCCTTTAAATTACGAAGCGTAGAGGTAGGTTAATTGAACAGACTCTATGGTTATTACTATACAGCAATGTAAGCACTGAAATTTATAGTTGATAAATTATGTATTTACACACCCATAAACACCAAAACATATAACCACGTGTATGGATACATGTACCAGAAACTTCATAACTTATATCATTAAGCCTTAAAACTAGTTTTGTAATTTTCCAGAACTCTAATCATGATATTTTCAACTGTTCGTGGCATCTTTTTCTGTAATCTAGACCTTTATTGTCAGCAGATGCACTCTTTTCCCCACAGCCATTATGTTAAAGTTCTGGTGTGACAAACACAAATGTCGTCCACATAAACAATGAAGATACATATCTAGGGTCCTGAGGAGAATCGCCCCTATCTTGTGAGGGAACTACCTCAGGGAAGGTCATTATATTTTCCTCAAGAGATTCAGAGTTATTTAATTTCCTCATAAAGTAAGAGAGAGGTTGCTTCTACTAGCAAACAAGATTCACCAGCATTTAGGAGTTTTATAGCCCCAGCTTCATTAGGGTCCTTCTCTAGGTTCCCACTCCAATTTTCAGGATCCCACTGCTTCCTACTCAATGTTCTCTCTTTGATGGCGTACCATGGGAGGTTGGGAATTCAGTTTGCACTGTAATTCATCCACTGACAGGATAAGATTCTGGGTTTGGTTTTCAGTAATCTCAGTTCTGTGGCTATAGGATACAAACATTTATTTCAAGACATACAAAGAAGCTTTTGGGTAATTTATGCATCACTTGAGATGGTAATTGAAATACTTAAGCTTATGCTCTTCTTTCTCCACTTTGTCCAGCAACATTAGGAGCAACCAATCTCATTATATTTGCTAGTTTGGCAAACATGTTCAAAAGTATCCTATACATTGTCACCAAGACCCTTGCCTTCATAAGCGTTTGATCAGAAGTATTCAGTGGTAATATTTTGCCTGTCTCTATTCATCATGTCATGAACTATCTGCTCTCTATAGAATTGTCTTTAAATCTAATCAAAGTAGAAGGCAAATTCCCAAAACCCCAGCACCAAGTCAGAAGATATCCCCTTAAGATTCTGTTTTTTTGGTACCTCATTCCTGGTACCAACATCTGTATCAGGATTCTCCAGAGAAATAGAAAACCAACAAGAGATATATGTGTGTGTGTGTGTGTGTGTGTGTGTGTGTGTGTGTGTGTGTGTTTTGTACATACAGAGAGAGGGATAGAGAGATTTTATGGAATTGGCTTAGATGATTGTGAAGGCTTGGTAAATCCAAAATCTGTAGGGTAAGCGGGCAGGCTGGTTATCCAAGGAAGATTTGCATTTTAAGATCAACATAGTCTGCTGGCAGAATTCCCTTTTGTTTAGGAAATACTGTTCTCTAAAAAAGGCTTTGATTGGATGAGGTTCACCCACATAATGAAAGTAATGTGCTTTACTAGAGCTTTACCATCTTAAATGTTAATTTTGTCTAGAAGTCACCTTCACAGAGGCATCCAGAGTGATGTTTGACTTAATATCTGGGCACAGGGGCCCAGCCAAGTTTACAGGTAAAATTAATTATCACACCAATATCACATCATTTATTCTTATGCTTCTTCTAAATGTTTCATTCTTTAATCTCATTTTGATATATGATACACTTTAATATTTTGTATTGGATGAGGTAGAAATTCAAATTTTTTTCATATCAATATCCAGCTGTTCTCACACCATTTGTTGAAGAGATTATTTTTTCCCCATTGAACATTCTTGATTTTTTTTCAAAGATCAGTTGACAATAAATGCTAGGGATTATTACCACACTTAAAATTATAGTCCATTAATCTTTATCTCTACTCTAATGCCGCTACCACATTTTCTTTACTACTGTATTTTTGTAGTAAGATTTGGAATTGGTAAGTGTACGCCCTTCAATATTCTAATTTTCCAAGATTCTTTTGGTTATTCTGGCTACTATGCATCTCCAAAAGTATTTTAAAATTTATTTTCAATTCCCATAAAATGGCACCCAGGATTGTGTTGAATCTGTAGATAAGCATGAGGAATATTGCTATATTAAAAATATTAACTCTATCCATGAGCAGTAGGTAGCTTTTATTTTTTAGATATTCTTTAATTTATTTCTGCAATGTTTTATATATTTAAGTCTAAGTCTTCAGTAAAGCTTCTTTTGTTATTTATAGAAGTTTTATTATTTTAGATGTTATTTAAATTTTTTATCTGTTTGGATTTCTCATTATTAGTATTTGGTAATTAGTGAATTTTCCATATTGGTTTTGTATTCTGCAAACTTGACAAACTTGTTTATTAGTTTTCTATTGAGCTCTGTGACTTTTTATGAATATGGTCATGCCATCTTGAATAAAGATAATTTATCTTGTTTCTTTCCAATTAGGATATCTCAAATTTCCTTTTCCTTACTTCATTGCCCTGGTTACTACTTCCATTATAATGTTGAATAGAATAGGTGAGAAGAAATGTTCTCGTCTTTTCCCACTTTTAGGAAGAAAAGATCCAGTCTGTCACCCTTAAGCATAATGTTATTTGTAATTTTTTCACAGGTGCCCTTTATCAGGTTAAACAAGGTTTCATCCAATGTTAGTTTGTTAATGATTTTTGTTTTGTCATTAAGGGATTTTGGATTTTGTCAGATATTTTTTTCCGCAACATCTGCTGAGATAATAATTTCATTTTTATCGTTATTTTGTTAATGTGGTATTCCGCCTTAATTGACTTGATTATTAAACTAACCTTGTATCCAATCTCTCTTTGTTATAGTGCATAATTCCTTTTACCTATTCCTGGGTTCAGTTTGCTAGTGTAATTTTGAAGATTTTTTCATTTATATTTATAAAGAATATTGCTGTGTGGAATTGTTTTCATATGATATTTTTCTCTGTCTTTGATATCAGGGTGATACAAACTTCACAAAATGAGTTGGGAAGTGTTGTCTCCTCTATTCTGGAAGACTTTGTGTAGGATTGGCTTAATTATTTCAACATCTGTAAAATCCATCTGGAATTGGACATTTTTAGGGAATGATTTATATTAGTAATTAAATTTTCTCTTGTAAGTCTATTATAATTTTCTAATTTTTTGGAGTCGATTTAGGTAATTTGTGTGTCTATAGAGGTTTTTCTGTTTTATCTATTTATTTCTAGGCATATTGCTGTTTGTAGGACTCCCTTGTAGGTCTTTAAATATCAGTAAGATTTTTAGTAATCTTCTTTTTCATTTCTGATTTTATTAATTTAAATATTTTCTTTTTTGTGTGGTCAGAGTAGCTAATAATATTTTAATTAAAGTGTATCTCTTTTAAAGCACATATTACTAAGTTTTTAAACATTTTAAATGACATCTGACAATTTTATTTTTGACTGACAGATAATAATCACACTTATTTATGGGTTACAGAATGATATTTTGATACGTGAATAAAAGGTGTAATGATCAAATCAGAGTAATTAGCATATTTATTACCTTAAACGTTTATCGTTTATGTATGTTAGGAACATTCAAAATTCCCTCCCTAAGCTACTTGAAAACATACAATAAATTATTGTTAACTATAGTCACCGTATGGTGCTATAGAACACTAGAACTTTCTCTTTCTATCTAGCTGTACTTTTGTAAGCAATAGCCAACGTTTCCCCATCCGCTCCTCCCCTGACCCTTCCTGTCCTCTCATGACCACAATGTCACTCTCTACTTCTATGAGCTCAACTTTTCTAGTTGTCAAGGTTATTTATTGCGTCTACTTTTAATGCACACACTTATATAATTTAGATTTAATCTACTACTTTGTCATTTCTTATTTGTCTTATATGTTCCTTATTCCTTTATTCTTTCTTCTTTTATATCTAATCTATTTATTTTTTTCAGGGATTTAATCATGCTGTTACATCTTTTTTATTAATCAAGTATTTTTATTTTCTCCTCTAATGAGCTTTTACATTATATATTGTTTCATATATTTTGTTATTATATATTCAATAAATACAAAACAATTTTTACAACATAATAATTTTAGTGGTTAGTCTAATTAGGAGTTGACAAACTATGGCCCTCAGGCCAAATCTGGCCCACAGCCTGTTTGTATAAATAACATCTATTACTGCTGTTCTATATATTGTTTATGTATACTTTCATATTATGGTGGAAAAGTTGAGTAGCTGTGACAGAGACTCTATGCCCTACAAAGAAACTTTATAACCATGGCAGTCATTCTTCATTCTCCTGCCTTCCTGGGAAACTACAAATCTATTGTTTTAGATATAGACTTGCCTATTCAAGATATTTTATATAACTGGAGTCTTACAATATCTTTTGTGACTTCTTTCACTTATAAGGTGGTCAAAGTTCATCAGTATCTCATTTATGTTTATGGCTGAATAACATATGCCTGGGTATAAATATACCACTCATAAGTCATATAGTCATAAGCTGATGAACAAATTGGTTGTTTCTACTTTTTAAATATTATAATATTGCTAAGAACATTAATATATGTTTTATGTGGATATGTGTTTTTATTTCTCAAGGTAGTTACTAAGATTTGAATTGGTAGGTCATAGACAGACTCTGTGTTTCACATTTTGAGTGGCTGCCAGATTATTTGTCCAATGTGGTTGACAATTTTATATCTCCTGAAGCAACATCTGTGGGTTCCAATTCCTCCACATTTATTTATTTATTTATTTATTTATTTATTTATTTATTTATTTATTGAGACGTAGTTTCACTCTTGTTGCCCAGGCTGGAGTGCAATGGTGTGATCTCTGCTCACCGCAACATCTGCCTCCCAGGTTCAAGTGATTCTCCTGCCTCAGCCTCCTGAGTAGCTGGGATTACAGGTGCACACCACCACGCTTGGCTAATTTTTTCATTTTTAGTTGAGATAAGATTTCACCATTTTGGCCAGGCTGGTCTGGAACTCCTGACCTCAGGTGATCCACCCACCTCAGCCTCCCAAACTGCTGGGGTTAAAGATGTGAGTCACGGCACCTGGCCTCCTGTGCATTTTTTTTTCAATATTTGTCATCAGTCATTTTGATTATAGCCATCCTATTATATGTGAAGTGATATCTAATTGTGGTGGAAGTATTTAAAACTTTAGAAGTTCTACTTTGTGCTATCATTTTTTTGTTTTATTTTGTTTGTTTAAAAATAAAAACATATATGCTTTTATTCTTACATATCATATACCTCATAGGACTACTACTACTATTATTACTCACATTATTGTTTTAAATAATTCATATATTTTCTCATTCTGTTCATTCCCTCATGCTGTTTTATGCTGTCATCACTTTTGAAAATAAAAATTATTATCATTTAAGTATTCTTTCTGCTGTATTTAAAAAGTCATAAAGTTATTCATTTGTTTTGATTAAAAATTTCATATAATTCCCTGCCCCATTTCCCAAAATACTGAGAAGCTTCTACCAGGAAGTGCTTACCAAGTTGATTATTAAGTTCATTTACAAAATATGAACAAATAAGCATATTCAAAGAAACACCTGAAAATGTAGAGCAGTGGGGAAATCACAGTTCTCAACCATCTGTATTCCTATCCTTCCTAGACCTTCTATTTCATTTTATTTGCTAGCCTCATTTTGTCCTCCACCTACTTCCAACATAAAAATGTAATTCCTAAATTTGAATATCTATTATTTTCTCTCACTTAAGTTTCATTCTCATAATTCTAAACAGAAAGATCCTATAACCTTATTCCATTAATCATTTTATTATATGTAATATTTTGAATTTTCATCTATGGTTCCTTCATTATATGAACATAATCATATCTCCTTAATACTAAAAATAGATTTTAAAATAAACAAAATAAAATCAAATCTATTATATACCTACCACTTTCCATTTCTTCACATACCAGCTTTGCATTAGAGTAAGTGGAACTATCCATCCTGATATCTCACTAACTATTTCACAAAAATGCAGTTTCTGTCTCCACAGATAATCAGTGGTGATCCATTATTAAATTGGCTTTTTGAAATATTGAGATACATTTTTAAAGAGTGAAAGTAAAAATTCCCTAGAACTTTGTAGTCATCTAATTTTCTGCAATAATGCTGTCTCTTGCTTCTCATTCTTTCTTTCTTTTTCTGACTTTTCCTTATACATTCACATTTTAAATATTGATATTTGCTGCGTTATATCTCATGTTTGAGCTTGTTAGCATCACATATTATATATATATAGTACATATATATATTTTATCTATCTATCTATCTATCTATCTATCTATCTATCTATCTATCTATCTATCTATAGTGTTCTATGGCTTTACCTATTGTGACCTACAGATATTCACTCCCAGTCCAAATTTTCTCCTGAGTTGATAATGCAATATAGGACATGTTGGTTGTTCAATTGAAACACACACACAGACACCTGCATCCACACACCCCGTATCTAGCTATCTGTCTATTTATTGATTAGTCAGTCATCTACATTTTCCTGCCAACTTCCTGAATATTTTTACCAAAGACCTTTTATGTTTTAAAATCTGAATATTTAATTCATACATATTGCAAGTGGATCACTGTAGTACTGTGTGTTCTCTGATATTTCTGGCTAGATCCAATTCCTTAGTCTTTATTTGGCCAACGCAACCTTTGTCCTGAACTTGGAGTCCTCTTTCAATATCATATATGTAAGCATTTTTGTCTCCTTCTAGGGCTACTTTGTCTTAATAAAATGGCATGGATTTTGTGGATTTTTTTTTTTTTTTTCTCTGAGACAGAGTCTCACTCTGTCACACAGATTGGAGTGCAGTGGCGTGATCATGCCTCACTGCCACCTCTGCCTCCCAGGTTCAAGTGATTCTCCTGCCTCAGCCTCCTGAGAAGCTGGGATTACAGGTGTTAGCCACAATGCCCAGCTAATTTTTTGTATTTTCAGTAGAGACAAGGTTTCACCATGTTGACCAGGCTGGTCTCGTACTCTTGGCCTCAAGTGATCCACCCACCTCGGCCTCCCAAAGTGCTGGGATTACAGGTGTGAGCCACTACGCCTGGCCTGTGGATTTTTAAAATTGGCATCTGCCCACCTTTTTGACACACACATTTCCTGGCATTCTCTCATGCATCTGCATAGTTTTCTTTTCTTTTCTTTTCTTTTTTCTGCCTACCTTTTCAACACACACATTTATTTACATAGATTTATTTAATTTATTTTATTATACTTTAAGTTCTATGGTACATGTGCACAACATGCAGGTTTGTCACATATGTATACACATGCCATGTTGGTGCGCTGCAGCCATTAACTCATCATTTACATTAGGCATATTTCCTAATGCTATCCCCACCCCCAACCCCACGACAGGCCCCGGCGTGTGATGTTCCCCACCCTGTGTCCAAGTGTTCTCATTGTTCAATTCCCACCTATGAGTGAGAACATGTGGTGTTTGGTTTTCTGTCCTTGTGATAGTTTGCTGAGAATGATGGTTTCTAGCTTCATCCATGTCCCTACAAAGGACATGAATTCATCGTTTCTTATGGCTGCATAGTATTCCACCGTGTATATGTGCCACATTTTCTTTACCCAGGCTATCATTGATGGACATTTGGGTTGGTTCCAAGTCTTTGCTATTGTGAATAGTGCCTCAATAAAAATAGTTGTTCATGTGTCCTTATAGCAGCATGATTTATAATCCTTTGGGTATATACCCAGTAATGGGATGGTTGGGTCAAATGGTAATTCTAGTTCTAGATCCTTGAGGAATCGCCACACTGTCTTCCACAGTGTTTGAATTAGGTTACAGTCCCACCAACAGTGTAAAAGTGTTCCTATTTCTCCACATCCTTTCCAGCACCTGTTGTTTCCTGACTTTTTAATGATCGCCATTCTAACTGGTGTGAGATGGTATCTCATTGTGGTTTTGACTTGCATTTGTCTGACAGCCAGTGATGATGAGCGTTTTTTCATGTGTCTGTTGGCTGCATAAATGTCTTCTTTTGAGAAGTGTCTGTTCATATCCTTTGCATACTTTTGATGGCGTTGTTTGATTTTTTCTTGTAAATTTGTTTAAGTTCTGTGTAGATTCTGGATATTAGCCCTTTTCTGATGGGTAGATGGTAAAACTTTTCTCCCATTCTATAGGTTGCTTGTTCACTCTGATGTTAGTTTCCTTTGCTGTGCAGGAACTCTTTAGTTTAATGAGGTCCCATTTGTCAATTTTGGCTTTTGTTGCCATTGCTTTTTGTGTTTTAGTCATGAAGTCGTTGCCCACCCATGCTTATGTCCTGAATGGTATTGCATAGGTTTTCTTCTAGGGTTTTTATGGCTTTAAGTCTAATATTTAAGTCTTTAATCCACCTTGAATTAATTTTTGTACAAGGTGTAAGGAAGGGATCCAGTTTCAGCTTTCTACATATGGCTAGCCAGTTTTCCCAGCACCATTTATTATATAGGGAATCCTTTCCCCATTTCTTGTTTTTGTCAGGTTTGTCAAAGATCAGATGGTTGTAGATGTGTAGTATTATTTCTGAGGCTCTGTTCTGTTCCATTAGTCTATATCTCTGTTTTGGTACCAGTACCATGCTGTTTTGGTTACTGTAGCCTTGTAGTATAGTTTGAAGTCAGGTAGCATTAGGCCTCCAACTTTGTTCTTTTGGCTTAGGATTGTCTTGGCAATGTGGGCTCTTTTTTGGTTCCATATGAACTTTGAAGTAATTTTTTCCAATTCTGTGAAGAAAGTCATTGGTAGCTTGATGGGGGTGGTATTGCATCTATAAATTACCTTGGGCAGTATGGCCATTTTCACGATATTAATTCTTCCTATCCATGAACATGGAATGTTATTCCATTTGTTTGTGTCCTCTTTTATTTTATTGAGCAGTAGTTTGTAATTCTCCTTGAAGAGGTCTTTCATATCCCTTGTAAGTTGGATTCCTAGGTATTTTATTTCCTTTGAAGCAATTGTGAATGGGAGTTCACTCATGATTTGGCTCTCTGTCTGTTATTGGTGTATAGGGATGTTTGTGATTTTTGCACGTTGATTTTGTATCCTAAGATTTTGCTGAATTTGCTTATCAGCTTAGGGAGATTTTGGGCTGAGACAATGGGGTTTTCTAAATATACAATCATGTAATCTGTAAACAGGGACATTTTGACTTCCCCTCTTCCTAAATGAGTACCCTTTATTTATTTCTCCTGCCTGATTGCCCTGGCCAGAGCTTCCAACACTATGTTGACTAGGAGTGGTGAGAGAGGGTATCCCTGTCTTGTTCCAATTTTCAAAGGGAATGCTTCCAGTTTTTGCCCATTCAATATGAGATTGGCTGTGAGCTTGTCATAAATAACTCTTATTATTTCGAGATACGTCCCATCAATACCTAGTTTATTGAACGTTTTTAGCATGAAGGGCTGTTGAATTTTGTCAAAGGCCTTTTCTGCATCTATTGAGATAATCATGTGGTTTTTGTCTTTGGTTCTGTTTATATGCTGGATTACATTTATTGAATTGCATATGTTGAACCAGTCGTGCATCCCAGGGATGAAGCCAACTTAATCATGGTGGATAACCTTTTTGATGTGCTGCCGGATTTGGTTTGCCAGTATTTTACTGAGGATTTTCACATCGATGTTCATCAGGGATATTGGTCTAAAATTCTCTTTTTTTTTGTTGTGTCTCTGCCAGGCTTTGGTATCAGGATGATGCTGGTCTCATAAAATGAGTTACAGAGGATTCCCCCTTTTTCTATTGATTAGAATAGTTTCAGAAGGAATGGTACCAGCTCCTCTTTGTACCTTTGGTAGGATTCAGCTATGAATCTGTCTGGTCCTGGACATGTTTTGGTTGGTAGGCTATTAATTATTGCCTCAATTTCAGAGCCTGTTATTGGTCTATTCAAGGATTCAACTTCTTCTTGGTTTAGTCTTGGGAGGGTGTATGTGTCCAGGAATTTAGCTATTTCTTCTAGATTTTCTAGTTTATTTGTGTAGAGGTGTTTATAGTATTCTCTGATGGTAGTTTGTATTTCTGTGGGGTCGGTGGTGATATCCCCTTTATTGTTTTTTATTACATCTATTTGATTCTTCTCTCTTTTCTTCTTTATTAGTCTTGCTAGCGGTCTATCTATTTTGTTGATCTTTTCGAAAAACCAGCTCCTGGATTCATTGATTTTTTTGAAGGGTTTTTGTGTCTCTATCTCCTTCAGTTCTGCTCTGATCTTAGTTGTTTCTTGCCTTCTGCTAGCTTTTGAATGTATTTGTTCTTGCTTCTCTAGTTCTTTTAATTGTGATGTTAGGGTGTCAATTTTAGATCTTTCTTGTTTTCTCTTGTGGGGATTTATTGCTAAAAATTTCCCTCTATACACTGCTTTAAATGTGTCCCAGAGATTCTGGTATGTTGTATCTTTGTTCTCATTAAAGAACATCTTTATTTCTGCCTTCATTTCATTATGTACGCATTAGTCATTCAGGAGCAGGTTGTTCAGTTTCCATGTAGTTGAGTGGTTTTGAGTGAGTTTCTTAATCCTGAGTTCTAGTTTGATTGTACTGTGGTCTGGGAAACAATTTGTTATACTTTTTGTTTTACATTTTCTGAAGAGTGCTTTACTTCCAACTATGTGGTCAATTTTGGAATAAGTGCGATGTGGCGCTGAGATTTCTGTAGATGTCTTATTAGGTCTGCTTGGCACAGAGCTGAGTTCAATTCCTGGATATCCTTGTTAGCTTTCTCTCATGTTGATCTGTCTAATGTTGACAGTGGGGTGTGAAAGTCTCCCATTATTATTGTGTGGGAGTCTAAGTCTCTTTGTAGGTCTCTAAGGATTTGCTTTATGAATCTGGGTGCTCCTGTATTGAGTGCATACATATTTAGGATAGTTAGCTCTTCTTGTTGATCTCTTTACCATTACATAATGGCCTTCTTTGTCTCTTTTGATCTTTGTTGGTTTAAAGTCTGTTTTATCAGAGAGTTGATTGCAACCCCTGCTGTTTTGTTTTGTTTTCCTTTTGCTTGATAGATCTTCCTCCATCCTTTATTTTGAGCCTATGTGTGTCTCTGCACGTGAGATGGTCTCCTGAATACAGCACACTGATGGGTCTTGACTCTATCCAATTTGCCGGTCTGTGTCTTTTAATTGGAGCATTTATCACACTTACATTTAAGGTTAATATTGTTATGTGTGAATTTGATCCTGTCATTATGATGTTAGCTGGTTATTTTTCCCATTAATTTATGCAGTTTCTTCCTAGCATCAGTGGTCTTTACAATTTGGCATGTTTTTGCAGTGGCTGGTATCAGTTGCTCCTTTCCATGTTTAGTGCTTCCTTCAGGAGCTCTTGTAAGGCAGGCCTGGTAAAAGAGAGAATAATATGAATAGCTTGGAACCAATGAAAATACAGAGAATGGAAGATAGAGGAAAGTTGTTTCCCAAGTAAATTAAATAATTGATTAGGTTCAGAAAAGTGACAAATAGATGAAAAAGATTTTGTGATATCTAGTGTTGCTTATATTATCTGGTTTTATTTCTATATGCAAAACTGTGTTTTTTTAATATTTAGTTCATTAATAGTAGTGATATGCACTAAAAATACTTAAGTAATTCTGTAATTTTGATGTAAAATTTGTGGATTTTTTCAGCCGCAGAAAGATTTTGCAAAGTATATAGAAATGCATGTTGTAGTTGAAAAACAATTGGTAAGTATATTCTGATTTATTTATGTCATTTAATATTTGCAATGAGGGATTTTAATAATAATTTGGAATAAATTTTCAACAGAAAAGAATTAATGATGATTTTGCCTTAGCTCTACGTTAATCCACTTTAAATTATTAGTATCAGGAGTAAATTGAGAATAAAATTTTACATAGTGTTTAGTTTTATGAATAGTGATGTAAAGAAAGTAATTGCTACCTCTATAATAGTTTACAAATAGTTTTAGAATTATTATAGAAACTTGTATGTGTTCTAGAACCATATTGAATTTTAAAAATAATGCTTGACATTTCAGATATTATTTAAAAAGAAATAAAAGTTTCTCATCTGTACATTTTTTTGGTAGACAAGAAAATAATGGCTTATACTGGGGATGAAAGGTGGTGATAAAGTATTTTAATGATAAATGTTGTAAACTTGGGTAAAATAAGTGATCAAAACGTTTATTATTTATTTATTTATTTATTTTTATTTGTTTATTTTTTTGAGATGGAGTCCCACTTTGTTGCACAGGCTGTAGTGCAATGGCATGATCTTGGCTTGCTGCACCCTCTGCTTCCCAGGTTCAAGTGATTCTCCTACTTCAGCCTCCCTAGTAGCTGGGATTACAGGCACCTGTCATCATGCCTCGCTAATTTTTTTTTTTTTTTTTTTGTATTTTTGTAGAGACGGCATTTCACCATGTTGGCCAGGCTGGTCTTGAGCTCCTGACCTCAGGTGATCCACCCACCTCATCCTCCTCCCAAAGTGCTGGGATTACAGGTGTGAGCTACTGCACCCGACCAATAAGTTTATTTTTAATCATTCAAAATGTTATGTCTTTCAAGATTTCCTCATGAAATTAAATTACAATTATTTGAAATTAAGAACTCCTAAAATAACTTTATTTTCTTTTTTTCCATTTTTCTCTCTATTTTATAGACAAATTTCCAACTTTATCATGAAAAATATATGAAGTTTTCTTAATGTGTTTTGGAGTTTTGCATTGTGTTTCTCTATATTCATTCCTGAACTTTCTATTCTTGTTTCATGCATTCAAAATGTTCTTTGCCTCCCTGAAGACAATATTAAAATTTTATTTCAGTACATCAGCTCTCAACATAGACCCTTTCAGTATTATACCCTTGTTTTCAGCACCTACATTTAATGTTAAACATTTTATTCAAATGTCCAGTCCTTTCATATTTAAAAGGAGGGCTGTATTGTCTTACCAGGTTCTTTGCTGTGGGGGGAATTGCACACAGTGAACAAAATACTTCGCAAGTGGCTCTACCATTTTCTGTTACCAGCAGCAATATATGAGAGTTTTAATCACTTTACATCTTTGCTAATACTTGTTTTTGTCCCTTTGTTTATAATCATTCTAGTGGACATTGACTACTATCACATTGTAGTTTTAATTTGTATATCTCTAATGACTCACAATGCTGAGCATCTTTTCCTATGTGTATTAACCATAGATCTATGTTTTTTGGGAAATGTCTATTCAAATATTTTGCCTATGTCTTAATCTTATTGTTTGCCTTAATATTAAAATATAAATGTCCCTCATATATTGTATACACAGATTTTTCAACTGAAAATATTTGCAAATATTTTTACTAGAAAATTTTTACTAGGAAATATTTGCAAATATAAAGGCATAAGTCCCATTTAATTATCCTGTATAGTGTGAAATATGGTTCTAAATTAATCTTTTTGCATGTGTAAAACTAATTAGAACAAGACCAGTTGTTCAAAATGTTATCATTTCCCCAGGGAAATGCCTTGCATCTTTGACCATAATTAACTGGTAATCAATATTTATTTGAGCATTTATTTCTGGATTCTGAATTCTATTTTCACTGATCAGTATGTCTGTCAAAGCACCAGTACTTGAATATCATCACTTGAATATTCTAGATTTGCAGAAATTTTTGAAATCAGAAAAGTCCTACAACTTTTTCTTTTAATTCTACTTTAAGTTCTGGGATACATGTGCACAATGTGCAGGTTTGATATATAGGTATACATGTGCCATGTTGGTTTGCTGGACCCATTATGTCATCATTTACATTAGGTATTTCTCCTAATGCTATCCCTTCCCCAGACCCACACCTCCCGACAAGCCCTAGTGTGTGATGTTCCCCTCCCTGGGTCCAAGTTATCTCATTGTTCAATTCCCATCTATGAGTGAGAACATGCAGTGTTTGGTTTTCTGTCCTTGTAATAGTTTGCTCACAAGGATGGTTTCCAGCTTTATCCATGTCCCTGCAAAGGACATGAACTCATCCTTTTTATGGCTACATAGTATTCCACGGTGTATACGTGCCACGTTTTCTTAATCCAGTCTATCATTGATGGACATTTGGGTTTGTACCAAGTCTTTGCTATTGTGAATAATGCCGCAATAAACATATGTGTGCATGATTTATAATCCTTTGGGTATATACCCAGTAATGGGATAGCTGGGTCAAATGGTAATTCTAGTTCTAGATCCTTGAGGAATCGCCATACTGTCTTCCACAATGGTTGATCCAAGTTACACTCCCACCAACAGTGTAAAAGCGCTCCTATTTCTTCACATCCTCTCCTACAACTTTTATTTTATTTTATTTTACTTCATTTTATTTTATTTTATTTTTGAGACAGAGTCTCATTCTGTCACCAGTCTGGAGTGCAGTGGCACAATCTCGGCTCACAGTAACCTCTGCCTCCTGGGTTCAAGAGATCCTTCTGCCTTAGCCTCCCAAGTAGCTGGGACTATATGCGCACACCACCACACCCAGCTAATTTTTGTATTTTTAGTAGAAATGGGGTTTCACCATGTTGGCCAGGATGGTCTCGATCTTTTGACCTCGTGATCCACCTGCTTTGGCCTCCCAAAGTGCTGGGATCACAGGCATGAGCCACCGCACCTGGCCAATTTTTTCTTTATTTTTAAAAAAATATTTAGCAATTCTGTGTCTTTCGAATTTCCATTTAAGACCACCTTATCTATTTCTGCAAAAGGGATGATTGTATTTTGATAGATACTGTATTAATTCTATAGATCAATTTGGAAAGGATATTTATTTTAACAATTTTGAATACTGTAATCCATGATCATCATATGTCCACCCCACTATTTAGATCTTTGATTTCTCTCAGCAATATTTGGTAGTTTTTCAGTATATGAGCCTTTTGCTTTTTGTTAAATCTATTCATATTTCCTAATTTTATTTCTAATATGATTACTTTTCATATTTTCATTTTGATTGTTCATTTGGTAGTGTAAAAAAAGTTATCTGATCTTGTATCTTGTGATTTTTGCAAAAAATGTTCATTACTTGTAATTCTGTGTGTGTGTGTGTGTTTCTGTGTATTCCTTAAGACTTTCTGCATACAGGATCATTTTGTGATAAAACATAACTGTGTTTTAACCTTTCCAATGTGAAGCCTTTTTATTTATTTTCTTGCAATATTACCTTTGCTGGAATCTCCAGGACAATGTTTAAATGTAAGTTGAGAGAGGACTTGGGTTGTAGTTTTAATGTTTGTGGGAAAGTCATAGACTCCCCATTTAATGTGGTAATAAATATTAGCTGCAGTGTTGTTGTTGTTGTTATTGTTGTTTTTCTCATGAGTAGGTGTTGGGTTTTGTGAAATGTATATTCTGTGTCTGGTCAGATGACTGTGGGAATTTTTGGTCATTATATTAAGTGTCTGACATTAAAGTTCCACTTGATCATGATGCATAATCATTTTTATATATTTCTGACTTCAGCTTACTAACGTTTTTCTTAGGTTTCCTTTGTATATATGGTGCACTATATTTATTCTGGATGTTGGAAATCTGAGATCTGGGTAGCAGCATGGTTACATTCTGGAGAGGGCTCTCTTCCTAGCCTACAGATGGCCACCAAAAAGCAAGCTCTCTAGTATCTCTTCCCATAAGGGCACTAATCTCATAATGAGGGGCACACCCCATGACTCATGGAAACCTTATGATATCCCAAAGATACCATTTCCAAATACTGTCACAATGGGGATCAGGGTTTCAAAATATGAAATTTTGGAGAGAGATCATTTACTCCATAGCACTCCATCCCTCACTTCCCCATATTCACATCCTTCTCACAAACAAAATGTGTTCATTCCATCCTAACAGCTCCAACTCTAACATTTAAAATCCAAAGTCTCATCTAAATATCATCTCAATCTGTCATGGGTGAGACAGGATGTACAATTCATACTGAGGTAAAATTCTCCTCCAGCTATGAAACCTGATAAGGAGAACTTTGTGCTCCACAGGGAGAAACAGGAAAGAAGCAAAGGGCCATGGCTTCCAAGCAAGTCTGAAAGTCTAGCAAGACAAATTTATTTAGATTGTAAGCTTCAAGAATAATGTTCTTTGGCTTGGTGCCACTTTTCCAGGTCTACTGGGAGAGCAGTGTCACTTCCATTGTTGGGGTCATTGGGTGGTCCTGCCAGCAAGGCTACAGACAGAGGCCATCCAAACTGTGGAAATTAAGGCAGTGGCTCTGATCATCTCTGAATCACCTTCAGGCTATCTTTTCCTCTTCTTGAATAATAGTGCTCATTTTCAGCTCATTTCAGATCTATCGTTCCATCCTGTCAAATCTAAAAAATCTGGCAGCCCTCCTTCATTGTGTCCTGTCTGTATCCCCTTCAGTTAAAATAGGCAGTGTTTTCACTCATATAATCCCATAAGGTTTTTATCAAATGATTGTGCAGCCATTTCCTCAGTGTTCTCCTCAGAACAATCTTTACAACAAAGATAGGCAGGAAATCTCCAAATCTTCAACTTTGGTTCCCCTTTGCTTTACAGTTTCTCTTGAATTTATCTCTATCATTTTGCATTTCAAGGTAACAGTCAGGAGGTACCATGCCACTTTTTGCTCTAACATTTTCTTGGAAATCTTCTCAATTAAATATCTTATTTTATCACTCACAAGTTTTACCTCCCACAAAACACTAGAACACAGTTTATATTACCTGCATTATATATATATATTTATAATAATATATTTATAATATAATATATTATATATAACTTTTATCTTTATTATGTGTCATACTTTGTTGAAAACTGGACATTTTTAATATAATACAGTTGGGCAATTCTGAATTCTGAAATCGTTGTTTCTATTCTTCCATTGTTTGTTTGTTTAGTGCTTTGCTGGAGCAATTCTGAAGATTCTGCCTCTTTAGCAGTGTGTCATCACTGATGTCTTTGCATTTTTTTTTAACCCCGTTTTCATTTTTTGAGCCTGGATTCCTAGTGGTTGTCCTTGGGTTGGCATATCTTAGTGGTCAGTCAGTGACTGGTCAGAGTCTATGTTCCAACAACTTGAGAAAATAAAGCTTCCACTCTTTGTCAATGGATTTGCATTTGCGTTGGAAAAAGTATTCAATATCCAGGCAATTTCCACTCAGACAAACTTTACTTTCTGTAGGACTTACTCCCATCTCCTCTACCAGTGAGTCAGCCATGAATTTGTGCATAGCTTGGCCCTCTCCAATTTCCCCTGAGCATGGATGCTACCTTGAATATACATGGAATATTCCTGACTACCATGACTATATGGGTGCTTTTGAGATCATTATGGCTGTTGTATTGTCCACAATTTCATGTTATGTTTCTGGCTAATCTGGTCTGTTGCTTAAAATCATCAGTTTCACAATCTATGTTTAGACGTGATGTTGGCCTTCCCTATTCATTTGCCACAGATAACTATTGTTTTTGACAATGTACCTAAGCATGTGGACTCCCACCTGTCAGCTTCAAATCATGTCATTATACTTTAATAGGGAAACCATTAGATTCCTGGATTGAGCTGTTATGTTAGAATTGCCACAGGCTAGAGCTAGCGATGAAGATGGGAACAGCTCAGTCAAAATGCCACAGATTCCCATTATTATTATTATTATTTTACCATAGCATTAATAGTTTTTCTTTAATCAATTAGTCTTAAAGTTTTGCATTCCTTTGGTCATTTTACAGAGTCTTGAAATGATTTTTGACAATTTTGTCTTGTTTTATCTTTGTTTATTGTGCAAAGGATTTGCAGAGCTTATCGTTTTTACCATTTCAGGAGTCTCTCTACATGTTCTAAGTTTATTTCTGTGAATTTGCTTTTCATTGTCTTTGTAAACTAGATATTTTTTATAAAACATTCTACTCCTTGTCATAGTCACCTTTAGATCTCCTAGTCATTTTTCTTGATCCATGCCTATCTGCCTAGGCATTTGACTGCCTCCTGTGCCTATCAAAACCTAATCCCCAATGTGATGGTATTAAGAGGGGGGAACTTTGAGAGGTGATTAGGTCATGAGGTCAAAGCCCTCATGAATGGGATTGATGTCTTTGTAAAACAGGTCTAAAAAGGTTTGTTTGCCCCTTTCACTCTATGAGGACACAACTAGAAGGTACCATCTATGAGGAAATGAGCCCTCATCAGACACCAAATCTACCAGTGTCTTGATCTTGAATGTTCCAACATCCAGAGTTGTGAGAAATAAATGTTTTTCTAAATAAGCTACTCAGCTTGTGATATTTTTGTTATAGCAACCTGAATGGACTAAGACAATCATGATTGCTCCACACATCTCAAATTCAAGGAGTAGAGAAGAAGTATACTCTAAGATACTGCAAGTACTTTAAGCAAGACATGTAAAGATATGAAATTTACCAGAATGCAAAATACCATGCATTCAGAAGCAAAAAAAAAAAAAAGAAACTATTTTTAAATTTTACCATACTTATTTTTTTACTGAAGTGTTTAGCATTTTGATGACTGTCCCATATTTTAATAATACTCATATCATACTTTTTTTATAATTTTAATGTCAACATAAGTATTTCTTCCAGTGTCTTACTTTTTAATTCCCTGATTTCTCTACTTCAATAGTATTGCTCATCAACCTGCCTCAGCCACTGACTTTCATCATTATATATTATACCTGAGGATTACTATCATATTACTCTTCCCTACTCTTATATTCAAGCCTCTCAATCTTTGAATACTCCCTCTTATATTTCTCTTTCCCATTTCCAGACTTTAATATTTTATGCCACCAAGACATTTATCCATCAATTCTACTATTTTTGCATTGTCCCTTTCCATGTACTCAGTTCTTCCATTGAAAATCACATATCCTCTGGTTTCATGATTACTGTCATTACCCTACAAACACCTGCAACTCCCTTGCCATTTTCCCTTTAGTTTCCTTTCTGGAAAAACCTCAAACCTGGCTAAATACAAGTTGACAAATAATTTGCTCACAACTGCAATACAGCAAACAATGATAGGGCATGTTCTCACTTTAGTTCCATAAATCCTGAAATGTCATTATGCTTTCCACTGTCTTGCCTTGCTGACTCATATTTCGCTGATAAAAGAAATCAGAAGAGAACATCCACAAACTCTTGTCACTTTCTCAAGCACTTAGCCTGGATATTTAATCATGTACTCTGTTTTCCTTGCCATTACCACGAATGAGATGGTGCTCCAGTCTAACACTAGAATTCCAAATGTGCACATTCACACTCAGCTCCTTAAGGATGTGGTTCTAACAATTCTTGTCCACATCAATTCTTATTAGTTCTTGGCCATCATCAAATAAGTATTCTCCCATATTAGAAACAAAACAAAACAAATAAACAAAGGTAATCTTCCTTCTCTCCAGCTAATATGTCAATGTTTTGCTTTCATTTATAACGCTCCTTAAACGGGTCATCTGTATTTACTAATCCCAGTACCACTCCTAGTATCTTTTCAGTCTAGTCTTATTTTCACTTTGATTCTTATTTCTATCCCCAAAATTAATTATGCTAAAGGACAACATTTCAGCTAACTGAGTTTTAGAGTTTGAATTGGCTTTTATCAGCAATTAATGAACTAGGCAACATCCAGTCTTCAAAATAGGAGTTCCAGGCATGGCAGAAAAGTCACCTTTTGTAAGGCAGCTTTATCAGAAACAAGGAAGAAGCATAGTGCAAAAAACATGGATTGTTTAACATGAGATCACTCTGCTTGTACGGGATAAAACAGAGAGAACGTCATTATATTGGCTCAGGTTGACTGGGCACCTTTTGATTGGTTGCTGAGAATCCCCTATTTATTCTGAAAACTGGACCATTTAGGGATTTGGCTGTCATGTTTTCCCTGATTTCTCAGAAGGCCAGATCTTGCAAGTAAACAACTTAAGCGTAGAGGGTCATGTGGATTTATATTATGAATGACTCGTTTTGGGCCTGCCATGTTTTCTTTAACAGTTTCCACCTTTTGCCAGATTCCCAGTGATACTGAGCGGTTTGATCAAAATTTAAGGCATTTGTGCCACTCTCAGTCATCATGATGCTCAGTTTTTTATTTAGTCTCAGAGTGAAATATTTAAATCACAATTTCAGGATCCATGGTTGATCTTTTCTGTTACTCTCAATCTTGTTCTAATTATAGAATTAGAGAGATCAACTGTGTGGGGGATAGCTGCAAACAAGCATTAAGATTCATGAGAGGAGGCACTGCACTCCAGCGACTACTAGAATACCTACGAGCAAAACTGTATCCAATAATTGGTCATAATTCTTGATTACAGAGGTTCAATTTTTGACTCAAAGTCACCTTACGCCAAATCAACTAAAATAACAAAAGAAAAACAAAAGTTGATGGCTAGAAAAAATGATTTTTTTTCTCTGAGTTCAGAGGGCAGTTAGTTGAAAAGATTTCCAGATCTGAGCTTAAAGCCTATTTTTTTTCTGGCTTGTAGTTAGGATGTCCCTGGTTATAGCACCAGGTGCTTTGGTGAACTCTCTGAGTATCTTGTACATTGGGCACAAAGATTTTCTCTTGAGATTTACATGAAGTTGTTCGGCTCCAGTTTGTAGGGGCTCCAATAATAAAGGTAGTTTTCGTTTTTAGTGATTCCAAGTCAGAACAGTGCAGAAAACTGGAGATGTGAGTGTGAAGGGTCACACACGGATATTGGAGGAAATGAGAAGAATTCAGGATTCAGGTCAGTTTATAGGTGGGTAACGAAACCTCAAAAACAATGAACAGAGCTAGAATCTAATAATGAGATCGGGGCGCAAGACAGCCGACTTGAAGCAGCGGCATTTGGAGGTTCCCATTGTAAAAAGCCATAAGAAGCATGTGAATCCTTCAGCGGCAACGAAGGTATCCAGGTTCTTTCATCAAAATTGACTAGAAGGCTGGCATAACCCACGGAGAGCAGGAAGAGCAGTGTGGTGCAGCAGTCCACCCGAGAGCCACATGGGGAAGGGGAACCAAGGGAGGCAGTGAGTGAGCATGCATCCCAGCTGGGGAAACTGTGCAACCTATGGATCCCACTTGTGAACCCACCCACGCCTCCGGGGCCTAGCATCCCAACCATGGAACAGGCAGATTCTTAGAGCCTTTCCGTTGGAATCTGCTTAAGCCTACCTAACTCCTCAGGGAGGGGCGACCAGCACTGGCTGAGGCTGCCTGCTGTCTAAGCCATTTGAGCTCCTTGCGGAGGGGCAGCAACCCAGCTCTGGGACTGCAACTGCTTACCATGCTGAGCTCGGGGTAAGGGCGGCAGCCATTTCTATAGCTCCAGGCTGCTCTTTCCCTGTGTTGGAGCCAGGAGGGCTGGATGGCTTGTTCCCAAGACTTGTCCCCACTGCCCAACACATTGGCTGTGGCAGTCTGCGGCCAGCGTGCCTCTTTAGGTCTAATCCTCACCCATTCTCCTCAGTGGACAGGGCTTCCCTGTAGCATCTCTAATAACTCCAGCCAGAGACTCAGGGACAGAACCCGGATCTCTGTGGGCCTGAGCTCCTAGGGCAGCTGCAGTCTCTGCGGAGCAGCAGACTTAGCCTCTCCTCCTGGTAGTTCTGAGGTATCTGAACAGCCCAGATGAATGGGTTTCCCCCAGTAAAACACACCCTCTCCACCAAGGAACAAAGTGCTTCATTAAACAAGTCCTACTCCCCATGCCACCCAACCGGGTGAGACCTTCCAAGAGGGGTTATCAGACCCCCTATAGAAGAGTAACCCTACTGGCACCACGTTGGTGCCCCTCAAGGTCAGAGGTCCCAGCAGAATGAGCAGGCATCCATCTTGACTGCTTTCCAGCCTTCTTGAGTGACATCTCCATGCACAGGAGCAAATCAGATGAATAGGGTCTGAAGTGAGCCCCCAGCATACTGCAGCAGCCCTACAGGAGAGGGACCTGACTATTGAAAGAAAAACAAACCAAAAGTGGCAACAATAGCATCAACAACAGCAACAACCAAAGGCCCCCACAAAAACCTCATCCAAGGGTCAGCAGCCTCAAAGACCGAAACTAGACAAACTCACAAATATGAGAAGGAATCAATGAAAAAATGCTGAAAACCCAAAAGCCCAGAGAGCCCCTTCTCCTCCAAATGATCACAGTGTGTCTCCATCAAGGGCACAGAACTGGCACAGAGGATCAGATGGACAAATTGACAGAAGTAGGCTTCAGAAGAAGGTTAATAAAAAACTATGATTAGCTAAAGGAGCATGTTTTAACCCAATGCAAAGAAGCTAATAACCTTGATAAAACGTCAGAGGAATTGCTAACTAGAATAACCAGTTTAGAGAAGAACATAAATGGCCTGATGGAACTAAAAAACACAGCATGAGAACTTCATGAAGCATACACAAGTATCAACAGCTGAATTGACCAAGCAGAAGAAAGGATATAAGAGTTTGAAGACCACCTTACTTAAATAAGACATGCAGACAAGAACAGAGAAAAAAGAAAGAAAAGAAATGAACAAAGCCTTCAAAAAATATGAGACTTCAAAAAAAGACTAAACCTAAGATTGACTGGAGTATCTGAAGGAGATTGGGAGAATGGAAACAAGCTGAAAAACACACTTCAGTATATTATCCAGGAGAACTTCCTCAACCTAGCAAGACAGGCCAACATGCAAACTCAGGAAATACAGAGAACACCATTAAACTACTCCATGAGAAAATCAACTCCAAGACACATAATCATCAGATTCTCCAAGTTGAAATGGAGGAAAAACTGTTAAAGGTAGCCAGAGAGAAATGTCAAGTCACCTACAAAGGGAAGCCCATCAGATTAACAGCAGACCTTTCAGCAGAAACTCTACAAGCCAGAAGAGATTGGGAGCCAATATTCAACATTCTTAAAGAAAATAATTTTCAACCCAGAATTTCATATCCAGCCAAACTAATCTTTATAAGTGAAGAAGAAATAAAAGCCTTTCCAGACAAGCAAATGCTGAGGGATTTCTTTACCACCAGGTCTATCCTACAAAAGCTCCTGAAGGAAGCACATAACATGGAAAGGAAAAACCAGTACCAACCACTGCAAAAATACACCAAAATATAAAGACCAATGGCACTACAAAGAAACTGCATCAACTAGTGTACAAAATACCCAAATAGCATCATGTGACAGGATCACATTCACACATAGCAATACTAACCTTAAATATAAATGAGCTAAATGCCCCAATTAAAAGCCACAGGCTGGCAAATTGGATAAGGAGTCAGGACCCATTGGTGTGCTGTACTCAGGATGCCCATCTTACTTGCAGAGACACACAGGCTCAAAATAAAGGGATGGGGGAAAATTTACCAAGCAAATGGAAGACAAAAAAAAAAAAAAAAAAAGCAGGGGTTGCACTCCTAGTCTCTGACAAAACAGACTTTAAACCAACAAAGATCAGAAAACACAAAGAAGGACACTACATAAGGGTAAAGGGAACACTTTGACAAGAAGAGCTAACTATTCTGAATATATATGCACCCAATACAGGAGCGCCCAGGTTCATAAAGCAAGTTCTTAGAGAACTACAAAGAGACTTAGACACAATAATAGTGGGAGACTTTAACACCCCACTGTCCATATTAGACAGATCAGAAGACAGAAAATTAACAAGGATATTCAGGAGTTGAACTCAGCTTTGGACCAAGTAGACCTAGTAGACATCAACAGAACTCTCTACCCTAAATCAACAGAGTATGCATTCTTCGCAGTGCCACATGGAACTTATTCTAAAATCAATCACATAATTGGAAGTAAAACACTCCTCAGCAAATGCAAAAGAATTGAAATCATAACAGTCTCTCAGACCACAGTGCCATCAAGTTAGAACTAAGGATTAAGAAACTCACTCAAAACCACACAGTTTCATGAAAATTGAACAACCTGTCCCTGAATGACTACTGGGTAAATAATGAAATTAAGGCAGAGATCAAGAAGTTCTTGGAAACCAATAAGAACAAAGAGACAATGTAACAGAACCTCTGGAACACAGCTAAAGCTATATTAACAGGAAAATTTACAGCACTAAATGCCCACATCAGAAAGCTAGAAAGATCTCAAATTGACAGTCTAACATCACAATTAGAAGAGCTTGAGAGGCAAGAGCAAAGTAATCCAAAAGCTCACAGAAGACAAGAAATAACTACGTTCAGAGAAGAATTGAAGGCGAGAGAGACATGAAAAACCCTCCAAAAAGTCAATGAATCCAGAATTTACAAGGAGCTTAAACAAATTTACAAGAAGAAAAAAAACACTATTAAAAAGTGGGCAAAGGATATGAACACACTTCTCAAAATAAGGCATTTATCCGGCCAAAAAACATATGAAAAAAAAAAAACTCAACATCACTAATCATCAGAGAAATTCAAGTCAAAACTACAAAGAGATACTATGTCTCACAAGTCAGAATGGTGATTATTAAAAAGTCAGGAAACAATAGATGATGGCGAGGCTGTGGAGAAATAGGAACACTTTTACACTGTTGGTGGGAATGTAAATTAGTTCAGTTATTGTGGAAGACAGTATGGAGATTCCTCAAGGGCCTAGAACCCAAATCTCATTTGGGTTTGTTTGACCCAGCAATCTCATTACTGGATATATACCCAAAAGAATATAAATCATTCTACCCTAAAGACACATACTCATGTATGTTTATCACAGCACTATTTACCATAGCAAAGACATGGATCTAACTCAAATGCCCATCAATAATAGACTGGATAAAGAAAACATGGTACATATACACCATGGAATAATGTTCTGCCTAAAAAAGGAATGAGATCGTGTCCTTTGCAGGGACATGGATGAAGCTGGAAGCCATCATCCTCAGCCAACTAGCACAGGAACAGAAAACTGAACACCGCATGTTCTCACTCATAAGTGGGAGCTGAACATTGAGAACACAAGGACACAGAGAGTGAAACAACATATACCAGGGCCTGTTTGGGGGTGGGAGCTGAGGAGAGAGCAGTTAAAGAATGAGTCAACAGGTATAGCAAACCACCATGGCACACATATACCTATGTAACAAACCTGCACATTCTGCACATGTATCCCCCTTCTTTTTTTTTTAGAAGAAATAAAGGGAAAAAAAAGAATCTAATGAGTGTATATACTCTATTTCTGAAACAGGTTCTTTTTCTCTCTATAGCTTCCCTTGTTTGTATTAAAGATAAAGAAAGATCATTTGGTTTGCAGAATAAATCTAGTCTCATTAAACTTGGCCTAATTATTATAAAAGTGCAGTGAGAAACGTGTTTCTTCATGGTATAATTTTTCATGTTTATTTACAAATCCAAATATTTTTAGCTTCTTTATACCACATAAAAACAAGATACCAAAAGTATATAAACTTTTTGAACCACAAAGTATCTGAGACAGGTACCAATGAATTTAGAAAGTTTATTTTGCCAAGGTTAAGAACATGCCTGTAACAGCCTTAGGAGGTCCTGATGACTTGTGCCCATGGTGATTGTGGTACAGCTTTCTTTTACGGATTTTAGGGAGACATAATACATCAGTTGATACATGTAAGATTTACATTGGTTCAATCTGGAAGGACAGTAAAAATTGAAGCAGGGTCTTCCAGGTGGTAGGTATAGTTAAAAATGTTCTGATTGTTAAATGGTTGAGTGCTTTCTATCAATAGAAAGAAATGTCTGGTTTCCAACTAAGAGTTGTGGAGACCAAGGTTTTATCATGCAGATAGAGCCTCCTGGTAGCAGGCTTCGGAGAGAATAGGTTGTAAATGTTTCTTATCAGACTATGGTCTGCGTTGTTGTTAATGCTTGTTGTCTTTTCCTGAATTCCGAAAAGCAGGAGGGTATACTGAGGCATGTTTTACCCCCACCCCTCTTCCCATCATGGCCTGAACTTGTTTTTCAGGTCAACTTTGGAATGCTATGGCCAAGAGGAGGGATCCATTCAGATGATTGGTGGCCTTAGAATTTTATTTTGAGTTTACAGCTTAAACATATGTTCAGAAATTAATGTTTCACCATTTACCTTATTTGAAAATGATCTAGATAGCCCATAATTATCTATTCTTCAACTTAACTTAGCAAAACTTTAAAAGTGTAAATTACCAACGATATTTAGGGATCTATTTTTTTTTTAGTAGATAAACTATAACACAAAACAAAGATATTCATCATTGAATTATTTTTCTTGTTTATGAATTGCATAATACAGAGATAACATGAGCTTATTATATTAGGAAACCTAAGTAGAACATGCCGACAACTCCAAAGACTTGTCTATTTTAAATAAACCAGCACGGTTTAGCTAACTTTTCATTCACTGAAGTTATCCACAAACAAATGAACATGAAAAGCATTTGAGTTCATTCCCATATTTCTAGCAGTTTTAGAAATATTTTATTTATATAAACACTTATTTTCCTCAAGTTAATTAAATAGAGATCCTTAGCATATATTAATGTCGGCAATACCATTTGAAGATAGAAAAATACCCTGTATATATTACATACAAACATACATATATATTACAAGGCATACATCAACATACACAGAAGCAGATCCTGCAGTATTTAGTCTAAAATTTTAGCCATGTGCCTGATACAGTGACACACAAAACTCACTAGTTCATAAAAGCACATGCAAATCTGGATCAGAATTATATTTCTAGCTAATGGAACAAGATTATTCACCCAGATGGCTAAAACAGACTTTTAAGATTTTTTTATTTGCCACTTTTCCAATTGTCCCCGCCCTCTTCCTTTTTAGACAACAAATCTTCCAAATTTCCATTTCACTTCTGTATCAAACTACTTCTCTGACGAGGCTATTTCTGCCCATTGTTGGACATTATGGGCTGTATAGACCTTCCTTAGTCTGAGGAAATGTGACTTGGCAGACTTATGTCCCTCAAATAGAAATTCACTAGTTTGCAACCTATCAATCCTTATATTTTTATATTCCCTCAATCAAATTGTAGCCCAAGTGAGGGCTTTACCAATAGATTTTGACACCACAGCACATGAGGCTCCCATATCAAGGAGTTGGGGAAACTTCTTTTGCCCTGACGGTTTTACCTACTCTTATGCAAAAGACTTTGAGTCCCTATCAGTGAGTTGAACCAAAGGACCCTTGTCCTTTTGTCAGTCTTTATCTTGATTAACCTACCTGACCATTGCCTCAAGAGGTTACAAGTCAGGTTTCTCATTGTAATCTCTGCCTTCTAGCTTAAAAAATTCTCCCAATGGATAAATAGGGCAGACTTGTTGAACACTCTTTAATGTTAGGGAAGTTGCCAAGGTATCCCTTTGGTCCATCCATCCCTTGATAATGTTACATTAAGACTTTTGTTTTAACCCAATTAATGTCCATTTTATTCATTCCATTTCTTAATAACCATCTACAGATGGCTACCCTCATTTTGCATTTCTAAAGGGATGGCATTTAAGTATGATAAAGTAAAGAATTGACATTTAAAAGGCACAGAATGCAGGCTTTATACCTAAATACTATCATCTGCTGAAATAAATAAGGGTGGGGGTAAAAGTCCATTAAGACAACATGATTGTGAAAAGCATCTTAAACCTAAATACAAGGCTTGCTATGTAGTTTTAAGCCAATGCCTTTACTCCAATGTAAGAGTTTCTATAATTTTAGTCCTGGCGCATGGAGGGAGGATTCCCTATACATGGAGATTTGATGCAACTTTTTCTTATGAAAAGGTCTCAAAATAACTGACTAGAGTTAGTCATTGTGCCATAATGACTAACATGTGCCAAATATGCCAAATGTGCATATTTTGGTTGTATCAGTGTCTTCCCAACACAGTTTGTGTTTTTTAACTGGATTTCTGAATTCAGAGTTAAACCTATTAACACAGAGGGCAGAAGAAACATTTTCTGTGTCTGGACTCAACATGCATAGACCAGAAAGTTTTAAAAATAGTGCTTTTAGTCTTACCTTATAGTCAGAGCCTGGGTTCATTCTTTTTCTATTTATAAAATTGACTTGCAATCCTTTCACTATTTTTTGTTTTGTTTTTTTTGTTTTTGTTTTTTTTTTGAGAAAATACTTTGGGGATGGTTTCTCGGGATTTTCTAGAACAGCGATGCCTTTAACCACTGCTCTGAACTCAAGATCTTGACCAAGATATAAAGGTGGTTAAAGAAGCATGCCTAATTGATTTGAAGGCCTAACTTTACAAGGCATTTATCTACCTTTATTTTGTTCCTCGAGTAGAGAAGCCAACTAAGTGAAAAGGTTAGTGGGCAGAGGAGGAAAGAGAGGGACAATAGGGGTTTCATCAGTCTTACAGTCTTTTGTAATGAATATTTTAGTGAAGTTGTTTTAGAATCCTGAGGTCTTATAGAAACTACTACATATCAATGAAAATAGATGTACCATTCTCTATGCCTAATTTGGGAGTGCTTATTTTCATGTGCACCTCTTAGATGGATGATTTTGTGCAATTGTAGCATTCCTCATAAAAGCCATTGCAATTCTAAATTATCTTTAGTAAGGTCTTACCGTTTTTTTTTTTGGAAGATATTTACAGCTTCCAGGAAGATACATTTTGAGCATAAGAGAAGCAGGTATACCAGAAGATAGAGTACTGGATGCTTTAGAATGTAAAGATTCCATTCTTGTATTGTGTCTTGGGTTTCTTGGAGCTGAGAAAAAAAAGCCCAAGATGATAGTGCTACACTGTTGTGTTGTATGATACTTTATAGTATTCTTCACTGAATGGAAATTTTTCTTGAAGCTGGCAAGTGGCAAGTACACTAGTGTCAAGCTAACCCATTCTGTCACCAACTTATCCTAACACAAGAATCTTAGTTTTAGGTGGCAGACACTTTAATAGCTTTTAAGTGTTTGATCCATGCTCATCAGTCAAGTTGTGGCTCATTTCTGAGATTCCTTTGACCAATCTAGTCAATGATTTTCCTTACCTTTGCATATAAGACAAGAAACAAGGAGAGAAACAAAATCCCTGTGAATGTGGCAGCAGCTATCCTTTACCTCTAAAGTTGCAGCCCTTTTCTGTCTGATGGATCACCACAAAACACCCAAAGGTCATATGCTTTGCTACAGCACAAAAGGACCTTGAACTGGAAAGCCAAAAGTATCAGGGAGCTCAACTGTAGAGCTGAAATTCAAGAGGAACTTACTGACAAATTCTGGGTTTGGTGAGGAAGACAGAGAAGTCTAAAGGAGCCAGCAGTCACCTCACCTGCATACCTCATGGGTTACAGGGATAGCCACAAGCCTCCTTCAGATACCATCTTCAAAGACTGTCAAAGAGCAGAATCCTGACAAGCTGAGTTTCAAAGATCTAACTGATTTTACATATAATTCATGAACCAGGCAGCACCCAGTAGACATAAGCTGTGTTAGGTAAATTTATCAGAAATGAGGAAACAGCAATAGTGCAAAAACAGATTTGTTAGCATCAGGCTACATTCTTTATATGGGTTAAAGCAGAGAGGACTTTCTTATTATGCTAACTTAGGTTAACTGGGCCCCTTTTGATTGGTTACTGAGAATGTTCTGTTTTTTCGAAAACTGGCCTGCTTGGCTATTATCTCTCCCCTGATTCTTGAAAGGTCAGATATTTCAAGTAAACAATTTAGGTTTTAGTTTATTGACATGAAACTTATCATAAGTCACCCCATTCGAGGCCTTACATCCTTTTCTTTTAAAAAAAATGGTAACTGTTATAATTATATTTCAATATTTAGTTCTTAAAATTGAAGTTGAAAACTGTTTAGATGCATGGGATTTTCAAGTGGGGAGAACTCTGCTCTTTCTTTGGGTAAACTCTGTATCTTCATATTTTTGTTGTGGGGGAAAAGCACTATTAATAAAATATGTGGTTGGAGTGTTAATTGGGGACATTAAAATATTACATTTAATCTCTCTCTTTTCAGGAGTTGTTCCCTTTCAAAAGGCCCTTTACTATAACCTGCTTATAGTGGAGAGATGTACCACTGATCTCCTTGAAAAGAGGAGAAGATTTGGAAGTTCTAATTCCTTTTTTTGATGTTGTTTTTAAAAAGCTTTAATGAAAAGTAATTTACATTTTATGATGTTAAACTATTTGAAATGTAAAATTCCATGTCTTTTAGTATATTTACAGATGTGTGCAAACAATAATAACAATAATCTAATTTTAGAATATTCATCACATTACAAAAAGACTTTGTATCCATTAGCAATTACTCCCAATCCCTCTGCCTCTACTTTCCTGTACCACAGGCCAAGCAATCACTAATTTATTTTCTGACTGTACAGATTTTTCTGTTTTGCACATTTCATTTACATGGTATTATACAATATGTAATGATTTATGACTTTATTTTTTCATTTACCTTAGTGATTTTTAGGTTTATATATGTTATGGCATAGATTAGTACTGTATTTCTTCTTACTATAAAATACTATCCTATTGTATCACAATTTGATTACCTATTCATTAGTTGATGGACATTTCACTTTTTCCACTTTTAAGCTATTATGAATAACGTTGCTGTAAACATTTGTGTACAAGTTTTTGTGTGGGCATGCATTTTAATTCATATTGGGTAGGTGTGAAGAATGAGAACTGCAAATTGTTGGATTATAAGATAACTCCATTTCACATTTGACAAACTGTCTTCAAAAATGATCGCTCCATTGTGTATTTCCATCAGCATGCATAAGAATTCCAATTTCTTCACATCCTCACCAAGACTTGTTATTGTGTGTCTTTTGAATTACAGTGATTCTAATGGATGTGAATTTTTTTCTCATTGTGGTTTTGGTTTACAGTTCCCTAATATGCAATGAAGTTGAGAATATTTGCATTTGTGTATTATTCATTTGCATATCTTATTTGGAGAAATGTCTATTCACATTATTTGCATGTTTTAATTAGGTTGCCTTTTTGTTGTTTAGTTGTAAGTGTTCTTTATATATTCTATATACTAGATCTTTATGGGATATAATATTTTGCAAATATTTTTACTATGTCTGAAGGTTGTCTTTTTTTCTTGATGGTGTCATTTGAAGCATAAAGATTTTAATTTTGAAAACAATATTTCTCCATTTGATTTTCTTGGATTCTTCTTCAAATATTAATTGACTATAAATGTTAGAATCTATTTATGGGCACTCAATTTCACTGATCTGTAAATCTAATAAAAGGTCAGTAACAAATTGTCTTGGTTACTGTAGTTTATAGTTAGTTTTGAAATTGAGATATGTGGGTCCTCCAACTCTGTTCTTATTTAAAATTGTTATGGACATTCTGAATCATTTTCATTTTTCTACACTCTATTTCTGGATCATGTTCCATGGGCACTTAAAAAGAATGCATATTTTGCTGTTTTATAGTGAAATGTACTATAGATATTTATTGCCTTATAATTTTGTTATAGTCTTCAATATCTCTGTTGATTTTTTGCCCAGGTATTCTATTACTGAAAGCTGTTTACTTAAGTCTTTAAATATGACTGTTGAATTTTCTATTTCTCCCTTCAATTCTGTTGTTTTCTACTTTGTGTAATTCTCTGGCTCTGTTTTTGGATGTATACATGTTTATAACTTTTTTATCTTCCTGATATACATCCTAGCTCTCTTATTATTGCTGTTTGTATGGTATATCTTTTAAGATCCTTTACTTTTACGTGAATTGTATCTTCAAAAATGTGCTATGTCTCCTATAAACACATCTAAACATTACAGCTTAGAGCTAAACCTTTCTTTTAATAATTATTATAATTATTTTATTGATAGTAGAATTATACCTTTTTTATAATGTTTATAATTTTTAAATTTCTATGGAAAAAATATAAATTCCAATTCATATTTTTCAGTTTTTTTACTGAGCATATAACATATCATTTGTATAAGAAAATAATGTCTAAAACTAACATGTTTGTAATTTAAATAATTTCTTACTTCACCAAATTGAATTTTAAATGAAACAATAACAATCATTAAACGTTAAACAATATATATTTATATCTAAAAGATAATTATGTTTTACAGTATAATCATATGGGGTCTGGTACAACTGCTGTCACTCAAAAAATTTTCCAGTTGATTGGATTGACAAATGCTGTAAGTGTTTGCTTCTTAGTACTTTCACCCTTCTTGTGTTACTAAAACAATTTCTGTACCTCCTTATGACACTACATGAAGCCACATGTTGTGTGGTGTCGGGGAAATTAAGTTTTATTTTAAATTCTACTTATCTGAAGTAGGAATAATAATAATTGTATGCACCTAATTTGGTTACTGAAAGACTTAAATTACATAAAGCAGGGGGTATGGGGCTTCCTTAAATGCAAGCATTATAAAATCTCAAGTATTACTTTTATTATTAGTAACATTTTAAATGTACTAATATACTTTAAAAGATCAAATGCAGACTTACAGTTTAGTTGCTTAATATTTGTCATAAATTTGTTTTCAAACATATATATCTAATTTTTAAAAACTGCGACGTTCAAACATATTTTTGTGTTTTCTATTTTAGATTTTTGTTTCACTTAATATTACAATTATTCTGTCTTCATTGGAGCTTTGGATAGATGAAAATAAAATTGCAACCACTGGAGATGCTAAAGAGTTATTACACACATTTTTAAGATGGAAAAGATCTTATCTTGTTTTACGTCCTCATGATGTGGCATTTTTACTTGTGTAAGCATATCTTGACATTATATAAAGTTTACCTGAAGAAAATGTATGCAATTTGACCCAGTATCTGACAGTTGATAAATGTGTATTAAAAAATCTATTTTTTTCTTATATGCACCATTTAAAGATTTTTCACAACATGGTGTTTATAACAGAATTACTGATATCAATGTGTTTATTGGTTTGAAGTTAAAACTCACTCGTCAATCTTGTTCCCATATTACTTCTTTCCCAAGAGTGTATACCACCTTCTTCAATAACTCACACACTGCATAAAATTTTCACAATATCTATTCAGAGAAACATCTGAATTCTATAAACACAGTAATTCAGCCTTCTTGTTATGATTTGTTGTTATAAATTAAAAAGTAAGCAAAGAAATTGAAACACTATGTTTTAATATCTCTAATATATCTGCCTTGTGCTTAAGGTTTTAGTACATTAAACTTCCTATTTAATAGACTCTGTTTTTCTTTTATCAATATTCAGAAGATATATATGTGTGTGTATATATGTATATATATCTATATATATATATAGAGAGAGAGAGAGGCAGAGAGAGAGTTTTAAAGATTATACATGGAGTTTTAAACATTTTACTTTTTATCTTCTGTCCCCTAAATATAACATGCCTTTTTCATGTCTCTGGAAGGCTAATTTTGTCTGAATAACTAGAGACTTTTGTCGATAGAGTGATTCTGCTCATTAACCAGTTGCATTACTTTAGCTTTTTACTTTTAAGGAATTTTATTTATTTTTATTATTTTTTGTTTTTTCTTTCAGTTTTTCTGTTTTAGTTTTTTAAAATTTACATAAAATAAATCTTTGTTATGTTACAGAAATCCATATGAAAATACACTTTTCATTATTTGTTCTTAAAATCTATTTTATTGTTTTTAAAAGAAGTAGAAAGATTTAGTCACATCTTATGCTATGCTACATTAATGTTAGATGGAAATATTAATGATTATCATAAATATAAAATTTGTCTTATAAAAATTCATATTAATTTTTACAAAATTATGTGATTATGATCCCTTTTTAAACTTAAGTTACAGAGAAAAGTCAAATTATGTTGGTGCAACCTTTCAAGGGAAGATGTGTGATGCAAACTATGCAGGAGGAGTTCTTCTGGTATGGTATGGTTATGTATAGAAAGTATGCTTGGGAGGCCGAGGCGGGCAGATCACCAGGTGAGGAGATGGAGACCATCCTGGCTAACACAGTGAAACCCCTTCTCTACTAAAAAATAAAAAATAAAAAATAAAAAATAAAAAATAAAAATTAGCCAGGCGTGGTGGCAGGCGCCTGTAGTCCCAGCTACTCCGTAGGCTGAGGCAGGAAAATGGAGTGAACCCGGGAGGCAGAGCTTGCAGTGAGCGGAGATCGCGCCACTGCACTCCAGCCTGGGCGACAGAGCGAGACTCTGTCTCACAAAAAAAAAAAAAAAAAAAAAAAGGAAAGAAAGAAAGCATGCTACATGAATTAGTATACAGTTATGCATTTTCATAGTTAACTTTTATGTATATTAAAATTTGCATTGTTTTAAGCGTCTTTGTCACTGTTGCTGATAGAAATGTTTAAACTATAAGAAGTGCTCATTGAATTCACTACATATAAAAATTTTTCAATTTCCTATCATGAGTTCATGATATGCTTTCTAGAAAGTTAAGGTAATGAACTAGTTTACTTTTACTGTAAAGTGCTCTTCAAGTTTTCATAATCTTAATATTTAATAATTAACTTTGGCTAAAACTTAGATTTTTTATGTTTTTCTAATTATATAGCGAACTTAATTATGAACCAGATTTAAATAAAACATTTGAAAGTATCAGTCGCCTTAAAATGCTTCATAGGGTATAAGTAAAGAATAAAACAGAACCAAATGTCCTAACTGACATTAATTATCTTAGAGAATGTTAGTGTATTCAAAACTGATACTTTTTGCTGTTATTTCATAATACTATCACTATTCTAACAAACAGAACTTGCCTTTTTGTTGTGTGAGTGTACAATATCTACGGGAGTTTCACAGAGGCAATGAACAAATGAAGCTAAGTGAAACAATAAAGAGATGAATCAATTAAACGGAGATAAAAATAATTTCAACTTCTATTTTAGATTTAGGGCATACATGTACAAGTTTGTTAACTGGGTATATTGCAAGATGCTAAGGTTTCATATATGATTGATTCTATCACCCAGGTACCAAGCATAGTACCCACTAGTTAGTTTTTCAACCCTTCCTCCAACCCCGGGTAGTTCCTGGTTTCTAGTGTTACTATCTTCATGTCTAAGTGGACCCAATGTTTAGCTCCCACTTATGAGTGAGAACAGGCAGTATTTGGTTTTCTGTTCCTGAGTTAATTCACTTAGAATAATAGTCTCTAGCTGCATCCATGTTGCTGCAAAGGATATGATTTTTTTTATGGCTGCATAGTATCCCACGTTTTATATGTACTACATTTTCTTTATCCATTCCACCATTTATGGACACTTAGGTTGATTCCATGTCTTCGTTATCATAAATAATGCTATGATAAACAGGTAAGTGCCAGTGACTTTTTGGTAGAATGATTTTATTTTCTTTCTTTGTGTCTTTTTTTACTTTTTTTTTTTTTTTTGAGACAGAGTCTCTCTCTGTCACCCAGGCTGTAGTGCTATCTCGGTTCACTACAACCTCCACTTCCCTAGGTTCAAGCAATTCTCCAGCCTCAGTCTCCCAAGTAGTTGGGATTACAGGCACTCACAACCAAGCCCAGGTAATTTTCATATTTTTAGTAGAGACGGGGTTTTGCCACGTTGGCCAGGCTGGTCTCGAACTCCTGACCTCAGGTGATCCACCCGCCTTGGCCTCCCAAAGTGTTGGGATTGATTTATTTTCTTTTGTATATATACCCAGTAGCAGTATTGCTGGATTGAATGGTAGTTCTGTTTTAAGTTATTTGAGAACTCTCCAAACTGCTCTCCACAGTTTCTGAACTAATTCCAGTTCCCCCTAACAGTGTATAAGCAGTCCGTTTTCTTCATCGCTTCATCAGCATCTGTTGTTTTTATATTGTAATAAGAGCCATTCTGACTGGTGTGAGATGGTGTTTCATTGAGTTTTGATTTGCATTTCTGTAATGATTAGCTGGTTAGCCATACACAGAAGAATAAAACTAGATGCCTTCCTTTCACCATATACAAAAATTAACTCAAGATGGATTAAATATTTAAATGTAACTCCTCAGACCATAAGAATTCTAGAAGAAGACCTAGGAAACACCATTCTGAACTTTGGCCTTGCCAAATAAAATATGACTAAGCCCTCAAAAACAATTGCAACAAAAGCAAAAATTTACAAGTGAGATGTAATTAAACAAAAGAGCTTCTGCACAACAAGAAATATCAACAGAGTAAACAGACAGCCTACAGAAAGGGAGAAAACATGCACAAATTATATATCTAACAAAGGCCTAATATCCAGAATCTATAAGGTAATGAAACAATTGAACAAGCAAAAAACAAATAACCCCATTAAAAAATGGACAAAAGACATGAACAGACACTTCTCAAAAGAAGACATACAAGTGGCCAACAACATATGAAGAAAATGCTCAACAAAAATTAATCTTCAATATTTATAAACAAGTTTGGAGAATGTGGCTTATACTTATGGTTAAGTGAGTTATCTGATCTCAAATGCTGGAATTTGACTTGTTTATTTCATCACATGCCATAGTAAGAAATCATAAGACTCTCCCATGGAGAGTGCAAGGCCTTCACTGATTAACAAAGAGGAGAGCAGAACTGATTTTCTCTACAGGGCAGGATTCCAGCATGGGCAACATAGTAAGAACTCATTTCTACAATAATTTTTAAAACTACAAATATTAGCCAGGCGTGGTGGAAGGCCCCTATAGTCCAAGCTGAGGTAGGAAAATCACTTGAGCCTAGGAGTTCAAGGCTGCAGGGAACCAGGATTTCACCACTGCACTCCAGCCTGGTCAACAGAGCAAGACTCCGTCTCAACAATAACAACAAAAGTTTTAAATTAAAGACAGGCTAGCTACCAGGAAGAAGAAAATGCCATAGTTTACTGGACAGTTTATGCCTCATGGGCAGAGAAGAATGGTCTCTCTAGTGACGACAATTGGAAGAAATCTTTTCCAGTATTCTTTCTTATTCTCCACAGTTATTTTACCTGCCCATTTCCCTGGAAAAATCAGCTATAGCCAATGTCCACAGAAGTGAGATGTTGAAGAAAATAGTTGAAGTTCTGCCTTTTGATGTTTAAATTCCCACCACCCTTTCTACCCAATCCTGCAGGGCTGTAGATTGCAATTTAGAGTCTGTATCCTTCTGATGCTACTCCTTCCTAAAAGTTTGTATGTGAAACCACAACACAAGTGGTTTTTGGTTGAGTACAAACAACAAAGAATAATCAGCATATGATTTTTCACTTAAATTTATTTTTTTTCTTTTTTCTTTTGAGACAGATCTTGCTTCTGTTGCTCAGGCTGGAGTGCAGTGGCGCAATCTCGGCTCACTGCAACCTCTGCCTCCCAGGTTCAAGCGATTCTCCTGCCTCAGCCTCCTGAGTAGCTGGGACTACAGGTGCCCGGCACCATGCCTGGCTAAGTTTTTGTATTTTTAGTAGAGACTGGGTTTCACCATATTAGCCAGGAAGGTCTCGATCTCCTGACCTTGTGATCCGCCCACCTCGGACTCCCAAAGTGCTGGGATTACAGGCATGAGCCACTGTGCCTGAACTTAGAATATTTAATTGACAAACATCATATATATTCAAGGGGTACAATTAGACAATTATGTACCTTTAGATATAGTCATGTTAAAGGTCACTGTTTCAATATGTGAATTTGGAGTGGGAGGGACACAATTTAGTCCATAGCAGTAGTCTTAAGGCAGGATGTCCTAGAAGAAATAAAGAGGAATATGTAATTATGATGAACTTTTGAAGGGGAAGATAGCAATCATAATGTTGTATGCATCTAATTACATTGCTTCAAAATATATACTGCAAATGTGAGAGAATAAAGGAAAAAGAGAACCATAATCATATTTAAGAATGGAAAAAAACAACCTACCTCAGCAATATAATTTTTCATTTCATCAAAATATATATTTCTAAAATATTATACCAAAGAGCAATATAATACTAATGTAGAGTATTTACCAAAACAAATAATATGGTGAGAAATAAGGCAGTGTCAGTAAATATTAAATGATTGAAATCTTACAGAGAAAAGTGTCTGACAATTGTGGATTTAAATGAGAACCAAATAATAGAAATATCACTTAAAACATCTCAAAAGATTGGTAAATAAAATGATGAGATAACTCATTTTGAGCTAAGTGGCATTAAAAATACAGCATATCTAAAATTATGGGATCCCAAAAAGGCAGAACTAAGAGGTAATGCATTTATAGCTTTAATGTATAAATAAAAATAAAGTTAGTTTAAATGTAGATTATCTAACTCCACCTCCAAAAAGCATATAGATGGTGAGTTAAGCTAAGAGACGCTAGGAAGTAGGAAATAAGTTTTAAGGATAATATTGGCTATCAATGAAATACAAAATATAATGAAGAAAATCATCAAAGTTCAAACTAATATTCTTGATATATACAATTTATAACAACCTACCAAAACAGGTATCTTATTTCAAAAAAAAACTGAAAAAACAAATTATCCAAATATTAGTTGAATAAAGGGACGTGTATTGTACATATAAGATGGCATATCCTCAACCAATTAATGGCAATAAATATGGATAAAATTTTATGAATAATAAATTTTCTCAAGTAAATAGAAAAGTAAATCTGAATCACCATTGAACCATTGGCATAGTTGAGTCTATAATTAAAACACTTTCCTCCAAAACAAACAAAAAATCTAGGCCCACATGATTTCCACAAAATTGGCTCCAAAATATTTAATGCTTATAGTAAGTTACTTTAGATAATACAAAAGGAGGGGCTAATTCTCACCTTGTTTTATGATTTGAGATTTATGTTAACAAAAAGAATTCTTCAATATATCAAAATGGATGACATGGTGAACACATAGAAATTATTCTAGGAATACAAGATGAATTTTATATTTGAAAATCAATCACAATCTACTTTATTAAAAAATATATACAGAAAGATACATTTGTTAAATTTAGAACCTACTCATGACAAAAAAAAGAAAGACTGAATACTCTCAGCAAACTTAATGTAAAAAGAGACACCTTCAAGAAATATTTGCCCATTCTAAGATCATGAAGCTATTCTATCCTCTAACACAAGCCTGATTGATTTGCCTTTCAATTGTAGATGTATAACCCACATTAAAAAAATGTGTTTGGTGTAAAATAGGGGACAGAATCAGTTACCTCACACTGGATAGGTAATTGCTTCATAACAACTTATTTAAAAGGTTAGTTTTCCTCCAAAGAAATACAGTTGTGCCTTTGTTATAGAGATCAACTCGCCATATTGCTGGCCTCTTTCTGGAATCTTTTATGACCATTGGTGTTTTTGTATGTCCTTTCACCAACACCATGTTGTCATAAGGACTCTACCTTAATATTGAAACATCGAAAATGGTAGTGTAAACCCTACTAGTCTGTTATTCTTCAAGACTGTTTCAGGTATTCCAAGCCCTCTGCATTTCCATTTTAAAATCAGCTTGTCAATTTCAACAAAACTGTTTGATTGTTATTGCTTTTTATGGAAACTTTAGATCAATTTCAGGGAGATTAGTATCAACAATATCGAGGCATTTTATCCTTCAAATGCGTAAACATATTGTGGAATATCCATATCCTGTAGTGCACTACGCAGAAATTAAAAGAAGTACAGTTACACTCAAAATGAAAGAATTTCCAAAACTATATTTTTAGAAAAACTAGCCAGAAATAAAATAATAAATACTTAATGGTGCCATTTTTATGAAGCTAAAGTGCAAGTAAAGATAAACCACTGTAGTGAGATCAAAATAAAGATTGTATTTTATGGGGAGGTAATGCCTGGAAACTTGCTGAAAAGAACCTCCTGAGTGATGAAAGTATTTTGTATCTAGTACAAAGTAGTAGTTATATAGGTTCATGTGACACACACACACATGCACATATACAAGTACACACATATGCACTTCCCCAAAACATGTGTATATATGTGTTTTCACATAAGTATACATAAATTATATGTATATGAATGTGTATAATGTGTACAGAAATACACATAAATATATATACACACACATTGATATGTATATGAAACTGTATCAAATCCAAAACATTATTTAAAAGGTATGAAAGCACCATGCAAAACAAGCTTTTAAATAATTCCAAAGGACAATAATCAAAAGAGATAAAAATGTTTTAATTTCAACTGTAAACGACAAAGATCATTAGATTGCATTTTCTCTACAAGTTTCAAACCCATTTGTAAAACCACAGAAATTTTAACCCCTAAAGGGTAAGAGACAGACCAAAAATAACAACCATAGGTCAATTTATGTGTCAATATTAATATAAAGCAGCAAAATATTCTTTAAATAGAAATCCATATGTATTTGGTTTCTATTACTTAAGATGAAGCAAAATCTTAGCAGCATTATATAATGATCCTGAACATATAGTAGGTATATACTAAAAATCTACTGAAAGAGAGTGCAAACAGTGAAAAGCTTTGAATATAGGCAAAAGAGATTATTGAGTGCTCTTTCAATGCTATTCTGGGCTTGACTTTCAATTGACTGGGCTGTTTGCAATTATTTGGTGGCAGAGGTTAATGTGCAGATTTTTGTCTGGAAGAGATGCAAATAATTTCTCTCTGGTGGACCAGATAACCCACATATTATTTATTATTCTCTAAAACACTAATCAGTTTTGTATCTAAAACCTACAACTCTATCCTAACACGTTTATTAATATACTCCTAGCTTCTCAAATGCTCTTTGATATGGTTTGGCTGTGTCCCCACCCAAATCTCATCTTGAATTGTAGCTCCTGTAATTCCCATGTGTCATGGGAGGGAACCAGTGAGAGGTAATTGAATCATGGGGGTGAGTCTTTCCCATGCTGTTCTTGTGATAGTGAATAAGTCTCATGAAACCTGATGCTTTTATAAAGGGGAGATCCCATGCACACGTTCTCTGGCCTGCCACCTTGTAAGATGTGCCTTTACTCTTCCTTCCTCTTCCACCATGATTGTGATGCTTCCCCAGCCATGTGAAACCGTGAAACTGTGAGTCCATTAAACCTCTTTTTCTTTATAAATTACCTAGTCTTGGGTATGTCTTTACTAGCAGCATGAGAGCAGACTAATATACTCTTTGAATTGGTGTGAACATCTTACCAGTTCCTTGACTAAATAATGAGTTGAACAAAACATAATATGTGTTCATTAAAGAAAAAAAAGGCATAGATAGAATGTTGATACATAAAATTAGAGACAAGAGTGTTTTTTTAAAAAAACTTCTATGGAAGGCACATTATAGAGAATATTCACATGTTATGTGAAAAAACAAGTCTCAACAAATCCCCACCTGTTTACAAATTTCTCAGTCTGGTGATTGGCATATAAGAAGCCTAATAAATGCTTGTTGCTGTTATTATTTGAAAACTATGGTTCTAAACAGGTATATTCACCAAAAGAAGATTGTCTGCTTTGTTGAAATTTTTTGTCCCTAAATATACATTTTTTTAAATTCAGTGTTAAATATAGTTTTGCTTTATTGTCACTTGGCTTTCAAATTAGAGATAATAATAACAAGGGCCTGTAGGAAATTCTCTTACTGCTTTCCATATCTTTAAAAAACTTTTTATGCTAGTCTGGACTGAACTGTGTCCCCCCTGAATTCATATGTTGAAGCCTTAACCTCCAATGTGACTATATTCAGAGACAAGACCTGAAAAGAGGTAATCAAGGTTAAATAGGTCATGGTGGAGGGGGCGGGAGGTGGGGCTCTAATTCAATAGGACTGCTATCCATAGAAGAGGAGGAAGAGACACCAGAGATAAGGCTCTCCACGTGCACATAGAGGAAAGGCCAGCAAGAAGGCACTCTAGTACAAGCCAAAAAGTTCTCAGCAGATGCCAACCAACCCTGCCAGCACCCTGATCTTAGACTTCTAGAACTGCGAAATTCCACAGAACTGCAAGGAAATAAATTTCTCTTGATTAAACCATCAAGTCTTCTTTGGCATTTTGTTATGGCAGGCCAAACTGATTAAGAGAAATCCAAAGTGAGATGATCACAAACAAAATGTGAAGAAACGTCATCTCAAATGTAAAACCATGTCTTTGATCCTATAATGATCAAAGACATTTGAAAGTGTCTCTGAAAGGAAATACAATAAACAGAAAGATCCAAATATATGTACTAGTAAGAATACAGGGAAGGCAAGAGCAACTGAACATGAAGGAAAAAAAGAACCCTGCTTTTATACAAATGCCTAAAGTGCAATCATTGGACGTTGTTGTCTCCATCTTAGTGAATTATAAGAGATGACAGGAAACAGGAGAAAAAGAGAAAAGTATAAAGATGCATTTATTGGTCAATAAGCCTTTTCTATAATATCTCAAAAACAAGGTGGTTTAAAATAACAGTACCAGTATTAATATACTACTACAGTGTTTAGCCTTTTGAAATTTAGCTGAATCCTTCAATTTATTCCCTGTAGAATCATTCTCTCTCCCTTTCCCCCTTCTTCTCCTTCTTCTTTTCCTTCTCCTTTTCATTCCTTTCTTCTTTCTCCTCCTTGTCCTCCTTCTTCTTCTTCCTAACACTGTCTCTCTGAAAGCAGATGAAATATTAAAATGTGGAAATTTGATAAATGGAGTATTTATCCATGTCATGCAAAATGTAGAGCCTTTGCAGTACCTCCATGCAAGTATTAAAGAACTTTAATTGGTACCAAGTGTTGATGGAGGGAAGGGAGTCGTTTTGTCAGAGTCACAGACAGAAGGTAGACCTCCCATCAAGGGTTCAAAGAGACATAAGCATCATTGCAATGATGTAATAAATACTTCAGTTTCATTCACGTCTCGTTCTTTTCTCTCTATTAGAATTAATCAAGACAAAATTTGAGGGCAAAGCATGCCTCTGACATAATCTATGTGTGTCATCTTTTTGGGGTAGAGGGCAAGGTAGAAAATGATGGAAAATTGACTTACAGAGGCAAACAGAAGAAACCAAAATGTATACCTAGAAACCTATCATGAAGTATATTCATCAAAATGTTATTAGATATATTTGAAGGGGTAGCAGGATATGTGGATTTTTCCCAAAATTCGTGTTATAGTGTGATCAAAATGCGCTATAATAAACATCTTACTCTTACAAAAAGAGAAATTATAAAGGTATTTTAATTTTCCCAGTAAAATTGAAACAACTGAAAAGTCAGAATTCTTATTATCAGTCATTATTACCATAATATTAATTAATTCAATGGGTTAACTCATGAGTTTATAAATACATGTATGAAATGGTTATATAAAATATTATCTTTGAAGAATCAACTTTTTAATTTTTAATTTTATTATGGGTACACAGTAGTTATATGTTTTTATTGGGGAGATGTGATGTTTTGGTACAGGCATACAATGTGTAATGATTAAATTAGGATAATTGGAATATCCATCGCCTCAAGCCTTTATCGTTTCTTTGTGTTAGGAACATTCCAATTCCACTCAGATATTTCAACACATACAGTAAGTGTTGTTAACTGAAGTAACACTATTGTCCTAGAAATACTAGACCTTATTCTATTTCATTGTGTTTTTCTACCGTTAAACCATCTCACCTTTACCTCCCCCCTTTGTACTACCCTTCCCAGCCTCTAGTAATGACCAAATTTCATAATTTGATGCTATGTTTTTCTATGCATTTATCTTTAAATATTATCTTTTGTGAATATAAATATGACTGTAATTGTTGTTAGACATAACTAACAAATTCCTGGGGCAATATTTTTTTCTTTGTCTGAGACCACCAAATGAGTCATCCATTTACATACTACTAAAACTTCAGATTTTATTTTTCATAATTTTCTTATATTTATAATGAATTAGGCCAACATGGATGCCACTTTTGGGGATAACAGATGCCCCTATTCCATTTTATCATGTGACTCTTTAATAATTGCATTGTTCTCTAAGTAAACAAAATAATCTCCCAAAACGTGTACATCTATTTTTTCTTCTCAGCACCCCAGAACCATAAGTCTGGAATCTCTTGCAGTTATTTTAGCTCAATTGTTGAGCCTTAGTATGGGGATCACTTATGATGACATTAACCAATGCCAGTGCTCAGGAGCTGTCTGCATTATGAATCCAGAAGCAATGTAAGATTTCTGACTTATACTTTACATATATAGTTTAATGTAATTTTAATATATTTAGTTGAAGAAAGTTTAAGTTGTTAAAATAAATAATAATGGCTATCAGCTGTGACCGAGGACTCCAGGACCAAAATGTGTATTCCAACGCCCATGACGCATATTTATCTCAATATCACTTGTAATTAAATGTCACACTGGCTTTCTCACATGCGATTGATCACTACATTTATCAATATTTTTACTTGTATAATTTTACAATTTGATGCATGATTTGATAAGCCAAATGCAAGCTTGAGATCACTACACAAAACGTATTTATCAGTGTGAACTTGTCTGCATGACTGTCCTTCACTCTGCCTTGGTTCAGCCTGAAGTCTCAGCATCTGTTGATTTCAGAGATGCTGCCGTTCAGCTTTTTCTTTGTCATGAGAGAAAGTCTTTTGTAGTATTCTAATCAGGCCTTAATGATCTAGTGATTTTTTTTTTTTTTTTTTTTTTTTTTTTTTTTTTTTTTTTTTTTTTTGCTGATATCAACAGTATTCTTATAGTACATTATGAATTTTTGTAGAAATAGGATCAAATAGCCAGGGGATTTAAGGAAACCAGGCAGTAACTGGAGCCAGCCTCTTGTCTTTCTGATGGATGTTCTTGGAGGCATTCTTTGTTTCTCAGATGTGTTAGAGAATCAAGCCTCATCGCCTGCAGCAGGAAACATCTCACTGTCTTCATTCCCTCACTCCTGCTCCCTAAAATATTTGTGCTTAAGTTCTTGTCTCAGGCTCCTATTTTTTGGGGTGGCGGGGTGGGGAACCTGTCCTAAAATGGTTACCCCAGAATGACTTTAGAAAACAAACCTTTATGAAAGGATTGTCATGATCTGATACATGATCTGAAAGAGCACCTTTGGCAAAAGATAATGTGAAAAGTGCACTGCAGCAGGTCCAGGCTGTGGTGCCAATGTCTTGTCTTTGGTTCTTGTGATTATTTCAATACAATGATACTAAGTATATTCCTGGTAGATTACGTACATGTGGAATCTCTGGCAAGTATCAGTAGGAGATTTGCAGTGCAGACCTATAGTTCTGCTATAGCTTCCGATGGGCTACTGCACTCTTGTAGCCTTGAGCATGTATCCAGGAAATAGTAAGTTGCTATGCTATTGAAGTTCACTGTGTTTATCATAAATGGGGTGTTTTAGAGCCACAAAGAATATTTATAAGCTCAATCTATCTGATGACCAAAATGGTAAATCTGGGAGCTGGTTAGAGGAGGTCCAGATAGTACAAGTAAATAAGGGAACAGGGATCCCAGATCCTCATGTTACCTACATCTATTTCACCAATATTTCTCAGTCACTACACACTAATAGCCTCGTAGGGATTTTCTAAAACTGATTGATGGAGGGAAAAAACAAACAAACCTCAGTCTATTTTCAATATGTTAGTTGAAGTGTTTTTTAAAAGTCAGTTTCATATAGAGACCTATTAGATTTAGACCTAAAGACTGTGAGGATGGTAAATGTCCCCATGCTGGCATATTTGCAAACAATATGTCGGGTTTTCCACCTTGTATGACAGAAGTGTCAGAGATTGGAATCTACACAGATTCCTATGTTGTGGAAAATAACTTGAATACTTGGTCAATGATCTAGATGCTGTAAAGCTGGACATTTAAAGACAAGAAAGTGTGGGGAAGAAGTATGTGGATTTATTTAGAATGGGCACAACACATTCAGATGTTTATTTTCAAGTTCCACCAGAAAAGTGTTTACTTCAAAAGAAGCATTCAAGGACCAGGTCTTTGACATCTATGATGGTCAACCAGCCTTTTTCCTAGCACACCCTAAAAGAAGTCTTAAAATGAAAGGCATGCACTCCTTCTTTAGGAGCAAACTTCAGCCACTTTAGTGAAACACCAGATTCCTGACCAACTAGGGAAAATTTTGTAAATATTCTGTACATTTTTCTGTGGGCCCAGCAGAAAGAAGTCATTATTGCCTTATCAATAATACATGCTGACATTGACTTTTCCTCCTCCTCTCTTTCTTCATCCTTACACCCTTATTCCTGCTTCCTAGAATCACCTCCCACATAAAATTCCTACAATCAAGTTCATGCTTTAGAGTGTTTTCTCATGGCCAATCCAAACAAAGACAGATGACATTTATATCGTTTGTATTAATAATGTTGAGTATTATTTATTAAACTTTTATTTATCTCGACCACAATATAGTTGTTTACATTGATGATAATGATATATTGCTCGTCATGTTGATTATAATGATTGCAATAGTTGTGATGGTAAAAAAAAATGATGGGAAAGATAAGAAAATCACAAATATAAAAAGTTCTTTGGGCTCTCCACATCCTCGTGCATAATGTCAAAATATTCTCTGTTCAATTTTGAAACAGGCAATTTTGTTAGGATGCCTGATGAGTTATTGCCATCATGGTTGGAGCCTGTTTCTTAGTTTTTTTTTTTTTTTCCTTTGGAAATAGGTTTCTTATTGTTTTTCTAGTTGCACCATGTTTATAAGACTATGAAACTTTTAAGGTTAATATTGTTATGTGTGATCTTGATCCTGCCATTATGATATTAACTGGTTATTTTGCACATTAGTTGATGCAGTTTCTTCCTAGGCTCGATGGTCTTTACATTTTGGCATGTTTTTGCAGTGGCTGGTACCAGTTGTTCCTTTCCATGTTTAGGGCTTCCTTCAGGGTCTCTTGTAAGGCAGGCCTGGTGGTGACAAAATCTCTAAGCATTTGCTTATCTGTAAAGAATTTTATTTCTCCTTCACTTATGAAACTTAGTTTGGCTGGATATGAAATTCTGGGTTTAAAATTCTTTTCTTTAAGAACGTTGAATATTGGCCCCCACTCTCTTCTGGCTTGGAGAGTTTCTGCCGAGAGATCTGCTGTCAGTCTGATGGGCTTCCCTTTGTGGGTAACCCGACCTTTCTCTCTGGCTGCCCTTAAGATTTTTTCCTTCATTTCAACTTTGGTGAATCTTGCAATTATGTGTCTTGGAGTTGCTCTTCTGGAGGAGTATCTTTGTGGCGTTCTCTGTATTTCCTGAATTTGAATGTTGGCCTGGCCTGCTAGGTTGGGGAAGTTCTCCTGGATGATATCCTGTAGAGTGTTTTCCAATTTGGTTCCATTTTCCCCCTCACTTTCAGGCACCCCAATCAGACGTAGATTTGGTCTTTTGACATAATCCCATACTTCTTGCAGGCTTTGTTCATTTCTTTTTCTTCTTTTTTCTTTTGGTTTCTCTTCTCGCTTCATTTCATTCATTTGATCCTCAATCGCTGATACTCTTTCTTCCAGTTGATCGAGTCGGTTACTGAAGCTTGTGCATTTGTCACGTATTTCTCGTGTCATGGTTTTCACCTCTGTCATTTCGTTTATGACCTTCTCTGCATTAATTAGTCTAGCTGTCAATTCTTCCACTCTTTTTTCAAGATTTTTAGTTTCTTTGCGCTGGGTACGTAATTCCTCCTTTAGCTCTGAGAGGTTT
>NC_045440.1:38182902-38183507 GCF_002776525.5 Piliocolobus tephrosceles | reverse complement strand
AAAAAAAAGCAGGGGTTGCAATCCTAGTCTCTGATAAAACAGACTTTAAACCATCAAAGATCAAAAGAGACAAAGAAGGCCATTACATAATGGTAAAGGGATCAATCCAACAGGAAGAGCTAACTATCCTAAATATATATGCACCTAATACAGGAGCACCCAGATTCATAAAGCAAGTCCTTAGAGACTTACAAAGAGACTTAGACTCCCATACAATAATAATGGGAGACTTCAACACTCCACTGTCAACATTAGACAGATCAACGAGACAGAAAGTTAACAAGGATATCCAGGAATTGAACTCATCTCTGCACCAAGCAGACCTAATAGACATCTATAGAACTCTCCACCCCAAGTCAACAGAATATACATTCTTCTCAGCACCACATCACACTTATTCCAAAATTGACCACATAATTGGAAGTAAAGCACTCCTCAGCAAATGTAAAAGAACAGAAATTAAAACAAACTGTCTCTCTGACCACAGTGCAATCAAACTAGAACTCAGGACTAAGAAATTCAATCAAAACCGCTCAACTACATGGAAACTGAACAACCTGCTCCTGAATGACTACTGGGTACATAACGAAATGAAAGCAGAAATA
>NC_045440.1:38126952-38182892 GCF_002776525.5 Piliocolobus tephrosceles | reverse complement strand
AAAAAAAGCCCAGGACCAGATGGATTCACAGCTGAATTCTACCAGAGGTACAAGGAGGAGCTGGTACCATTCCTTCTGAAACTATTCCAATCAATAGAAAAAGAGGGAATCCTCCCTAACTCATTTTATGAGGCCAGCATCATCCTGATACCAAAGCCTGGCAGAGACACAACAAAAAAAGAGAATTTTAGACCAATCTCCCTGATGAACATCGATGCAAAAATCCTCAATAAAATACTGGCAAACCGGATTCAGCAGCACATCAAAAAGCTTATCCACCATGATCAAGTGGGCTTCATCCCTGGGATGCAAGGCTGGTTCAACATTCGCAAATCAATCAACGTAATCCAGCATATCAACAGAACCAAAGACAAGAACCACATGATTATCTCAATAGATGCAGAAAAGGCTTTTGACAAAATTCAACAGCCCTTCATGCTAAAAACGCTCAACAAATTCGGTATTGATGGAACGTACCTCAAAATAATAAGAGCTATTTATGACAAACCCACAGCTAATATCATACTGAATGGGCAAAAACTGGAAAAGTTCCCTTTGAAAACTGGCACAAGACAGGGATGCCCTCTCTCACCACTCCTATTCAACATAGTGTTGGAAGTTCTGGCTAGGGCAATCAGGCAAGAGAAAGAAATCAAGGGTATTCAGTTAGGAAAAGAGGAAGTCAAATTGTCCCTGTTTGCAGATGACATGATTGTGTATTTAGAAAACCCCATCGTCTCAGCCCAAAATCTTCTTAAGCTGATAAGCAACTTCAGCAAAGTCTCAGGATACAAAATTAATGTGCAAAAATCACAAGCATTCTTATACACCAGTAACAGACAAGCAGAGAGCCAAATCAGGAATGAACTTCCATTCACAATTGCTTCAAAGAGAATAAAATACCTAGGAATCCAACTTACCAGGGATGTAAAGGACCTCTTCAAGGAGAACTACAAACCACTGCTCAGTGAAATCAAAGAGGACACAAACAAATGGAAGAACATACCATGCTCATGGATAGGCAGAATCAATATTGTGAAAATGGCCATACTGCCCAAGGTAATTTATAGATTCAATGCCATCCCCATCAAGCTACCAATGAGTTTCTTCACCGAATTGGAAAAAACTGCTTTAAAGTTCATATGGAACCAAAAAAGAGCCCGTATTGCCAAGACAATCCTATGTCAAAAGGACAAAGCCGGAGGCGTCACGCTACCTGACTTCAAACTATACTACAAGGCTACAGTAACCAAAACAGCATGGTACTGGTACCAAAACAGAGATATAGACCAATGGAACAGAACAGAGCCTTCAGAAATAATGCCACACATCTACAACCATCTGATATTTGACAAACCTGAGAAAAACAAGAAATGGGGAAAGGATTCCCTATTTAATAAATGGTGCTGGGAAAATTGGCTAGCCATAAGTAGAAAGTTGAAACTGGATCCTTTCCTTACTCCTTATACGAAGATTAATTCAAGATGGATTAGAGACTTAAATGTTAGACCTAATACCATAAAAACCCTAGAAGAAAATCTAGGTAGTACTATTCAGGACATAGGCATGGGCAAGGACTTCATGTCTAAAACACCAAAAGCAACGGCAGCAAAAGCCAAAATTGACAAATGGGATCTCATTAAACTAAAGAGCTTCTGCACAGCAAAAGAAACTACCATCAGAGTGAACAGGCAACCTACAGAATGGGAGAAAATTTTTGCAATCTACTCATCTGACAAAGGGCTCATTTCCAGAATCTACAAAGAACTCAAGCAAATATACAAGAAAAAAACAAACAACCCCATCCAAAAGTGGGGAAAGGATATGAACAGACATTTCTCAAAAGAAGACATTCATACAGCCAACAGACACATGAAAAAATGCTCATCATCACTGGCCATCAGAGAAATGCAAATCAAAACCACAATGAGATACCATCTCACACCAGTTAGAATGGCAATCATTAAAAAATCAGGAAACAACAGGTGTTGGAGAGGATGTGGAGAAATAGGAACACTTTTACACTGTTGGTGGGATTGTAAACTAGTTCAACCATTATGGAAAACAGTATGGCGATTCCTCAAGGATCTAGAACTAGATGTACCATATGACCCAGCCATCCCACTACTGGGTATATACCCAAAGGATTATAAATTATGCTACTACAAAGACACATGCACACGTATGTTTATTGCGGCACTATTCACAATAGCAAAGACTTGGAATCAACCCAAATGTCCATCAGTGACAGACTGGATTAAGAAAATGTGGCACATATACACCATGGAATACTATGCAGCCATAAAAAAGGATGAGTTTGCGTCCTTTGTAGGGACATGGATGCAGCTGGAAACCATCATTCTTAGCAAACTATCACAAGAAGAGAAAACCAAACACCGCATGTTCTCACTCATAGGTGGGAACTGAACAATGAGCTCACTTGGACTCGGGGAACATCACACACTGGGGCCTATCATGGGGAGGGGGGAGGGGGGAGGGATTGCATTGGGGAGTTATACCTGATATAAATGATGATTTGATGGGTGCTGACGAGTTGATGGGTGCAGCACACCAACATGGCACATGTATACATATGTAACCTGCACGTTATGCACATGTACCCTAGAACTTAAAGTATAATAATAAAAAAAAATAAAAATAAAAAAATAAAATAAAATAAAATAAAATAAAATGAATATGCAAAAAAAAAAAAAAAAAAAGACTATGAAACTTGCAATTGTTTGTGACAAGTTTATAGAAATGATTTTGATTAACTTTTATTGAGCTTGTATCCTGAAGCCTGGCTACACTAACATATTCATTCTGGAACTTCTAATTTAGTCTCATGAGAATTGTATTCATTTGTAATTATATATTATAAATACATCTTCCTTTTTGATCTTTATATTTTTAAAACGTCTGTATCTTGCCTTATCGCAGTGCTTGGGGCCTCGAGTATTATTTAAAACTGAAGTTTGATGTGTGGCTGTTTTTGCTTCACTCTGATTTAAGGGCAAGACTTGCAACTTTTCACCAACAAATACATTAACTGAAGGTTTTACAGAGAGACTTGTAATCAGATTGAGAAAGCTTTGTAACCCTCATTTATCAGAGTTTTCATTATGAATATATTTTATCAAATATTGAGAGGCTCATGTGTTTCTTCTACTTTATTTTGTTGATACACTGAAATACATTTTATTCATTTTTAGTTGTTCAAATAATCTTGCTTTTCTGGGATAAACTGCATCGAGGAATGATGAATTATCCTTTTAATGTCTTAATCCTTTGTGTAGCTGGATTTTCCCCCTAATATTGGCAAAGTATATTTGCCTGTATATTAATGAGTGACACAGATCTTTAGTAGTAATTCTCTTGCAATTCCTTTGACTGGTTTTAGTATCACAGTTACATTGGTTTCATATAACTTTCTAAAAGAGATTTTGTACTATTGGTATTATTTCTTTCTAAATTGTTTTATAGCATGTATCATTGGAGCTGTCTGGACCTGGATAACTCTTTTTGGAAAGGTGTTTAACTGGTCTTTTTTGAGATATAGGGCTATTTAGATTTTGGTTAGTTTTCTTCTTCTAATATATGATTTGCTTCCTCAAAATTGATTAATTTTTCATAAAAATTTTCATAGCCTTCATTTATTTTCCTCTAAAAGTCAATGGGATAATTTGTGATATGCCCTCTTTTATCTCAGATACTGATCATTTGAGTCTCTTTCTTTTTATAATCACTCTAACTTAGATTTTACCAAATTAATTACTTTTTTTCAAAGAACCATATTTTAATCATATTGACTCTTTCCCGTGGCCTATCTACTTTGTTTTCCTTTATTTCTACTTAGTTTGTGGTAAATTTTTTCATCCTTTTTTCTAAATTTTTAATGTAAAATTCAAATAACTGATTTTAAATCTCCCTTCTTTTTGTGCGAACCCTTTAAAGCTCTGCATTTCTAATCACAAGTTCCTAGAACTTGACCTTCAATTACACATCACACATTTTTAATATTTTGTGTTTCATTTCCAGTTAGTTGAAATATTTTCAAGTTTTTGTTGTTTCTTCTTTGTCTTGCTATTTTAGATGTAGGTTAGTTGATTTTCAATTATTTGTGGATTTCCTAGATATCTTTTTGTTATCTGATTTAATATCTGCTGTCATCCAAAAATATACTTTCTAGATGTCTATCTTTTGCATTTCATGAGACTTATTTAATAATTGTGTTTATTTTTGTCTTTCTTTGTTTTCCATTTTTTCAAATTGATTCTTTCCATCATGTACAACAGAACGTGAGAGAATGTGTTGAGGTGTTATTTTTCTGTTTTCAGTTAGTAATTAAGATGCCTGTAGTAATTCCTTCAAAATTATAATTAAATATAGGTTATATTAATGTTCTTCCTAGCGAATGGTACTTCCTTCTTAAAAATACAAAATATTAGACACATGTTTTGATGTTTTGATTATGAATTAAGGAAAAAGATGCTCCATGCTTTTATTTTCTATTGTATTGTCACTAGAATATTTCATTCTTTTGCAAATACTTTGTAATTTTGTAGTGAGAAAATGAATGGTTGAAATGTGGTTGATAAAGAAATATTTTGATTGAAATCTACACTGGGATTAAATATGTATTTAGATTTTGCTGCAAGTTACAGAAAACACAAAGGAATAATGGCTACAATCAAAGAAAAGTTTATTTTGAGAAATTACCTTTCTATTAATTGTGTGATATTTCACAGTATAATTTCATGCTGTATTTCTACACAGTGGCTTCCATTCCCAAAATAATCTCATATCCCTAATGGAAGTTTTAATTACAACAATTAATCAAATTTAAGGTGACCAATAGGATAAAGGAGCTTACAAAAACATGTCTATCTCATTACCTCCTAGAACTTGAACTTATGGCTCGTCTTAGGTCAATCAATTGACTTCTACATATGTTCACTCATTTATTAAAAACTGAGAAATTTAGGCATGGTACAATAAAGTCATGCATTCAACTAACAACCAGAGGCTCCATTATCAAGAAAAAAATGAGAGAATAAAGAATGAAAACATCCAGCAGATCTCTATAAAGATTCAAGCTGCAAAATAAGTACTCTAATCGGATGTAATTCTGCTTGATATTTTACTTTCTAATGACAATGTTAATTTCATTACCAGAAAGTGTATATTCTATAAACCAGTTCATACATGGTAAACATATCTTTCATTGCCTGGGTCTCAGTAATATTAAATTTCTATCAGTTTTTTTTTTTTTCTATATGGTTTCTTGTATTTAGATAGTAATCATTGAATTCTTGGCAATTTATAATAACTCCATTATTTAAAGTTGATGGAACTGAAGGGGATGTTCAACCAGGTTGTGATCACAAAACAAGTCATACTAACACAGTTTGTTCAAAAATTCTAAATTTATTCAAGGTCTTCATGTGAATAACATTTTCCCTTGAAAATCCAAATGACTGGAGTTTGATACCATCAAATTTATTACCTTAAAACTCATCACATTCCTTTTAACAATGTCTTCCATCAAAATATAGATCCTTGTGATTATAATCTTTTTAAACATTGTTAATACTACTTAGAATAATCAAAATTATAACAAAATTAAACTTAATCTATTATTTATAGCAAGTGATTTGAATAGTACACACCTTTAAAAGAACTAGCAGAAGATAGTTATTGAATGATTGAATTAGTAACATTCAGTTTTTGGTAAACATTCTGAAGTAAAACAAATGTCAGTAAGGGGAATAAAGGGTAGTAAGGAAGCGGCATTTTTAAAGTGTGCTTGGAAATATCTGTTTGCATAAATGTTGTAGAGACATGCAAAATGAATGAAAGGGAACCATGCATGGATACTAAGGAATCATTTTCCAGGCAGAGGAAATAGTTGAATATTTGATGGAGGGGACAGTAAGGGATCCACCTATTTGAGCAGAGTGAGTTGAGGTTGATTAGGAGAAGGATCTCTGATGAGTTGGTGAATACATCACACTGATTTTACTGATTTTGCTCTGAATGATTGAGAAACTATAGGTGAATTTAAATATGGAATTAATATAAAATTTCCACTTTTTTAGGAAACATAATTGATTGTGTTTTGAGGAAAAAATGCAAAGGGCAAGAATTGAAGCATATGGTGAGCTAGTAGGCTATCACATTAATCTCTAACGAGAGACCGGAAAGTCTGTGAGTAGGTAGTTGTTATGGGGAACACATATAGAGAGTAGACAGATTTGACAAAATTTCTTGGCAGATAAGGGGTTTGTGAGAAATATAAGATAACCTCAAGGTTTCTGTCCTGAGCAACTAGGCAGTTGGAGTTTCCCTGTAGCGAATTTGAAAATATTAGGAGTACAAACTATGCATAGGCGCAGTTTTTAGTACTTTACATGTATAATACTCTCACAACTTTATGAGATAAATAATACACTTTTCTTCATGTTGAAAGGAGGACACCAAAATGCATATAATTTTAAAATCTTTTACAAGGACAAACAACCTGTAAATGGCAAAACCAAGATTTTAATTCATTTGTTCTGATGGGCCACAGAGTCCACTTTCTGAAACACTGTGTTATACTTTGTGAGGGGTGGTTTTGGGGAAAAGAATCAAGAGTATAGGGAATTTATATTTAAGGTGCCAATAAAATACACTTAAGAACACTGAATAAAGCATCAGACTCTGGACTCGAGTTCAGGTGATAACGCTAGAGAAACAAGTATCGGAGCTACTGGACATAGACGCTATTTGCAACTATAGACGTGGTTACAATAACCTATGAATAAATATAGATTTCTTAAAAAAAAGAAAAGCCTGGGCTGGGCACCTTGGCTCACGCCTGTAATCCCAAAACTTCGGGAGACCTAGGTGGGCAGATCACGAGGTCAGGAGTTCTAGACCAGCCTGGCCAACATGGTGAAACCCCATCTCTTCTAAAAAAAAAATACAAAAAACAGTAGGGCATAGTGACTTGTGCCTCTAATCCCAGTTATTCAGGAGGCTGAGGCAGGAGAATTGCTTGAACTGGGGAGATGGAGGTTGCAGTGAGCGGAGATCGTGCCATCAAACTCCAGCCTGGGTGACAGAGCAAGACTCTGTCTCAAAAAAAAAAAAAAAAAAAAGGAAATCCTATTTAAAAAGAAAGAGCACAAATGAAACAGCAATTGGGGCACTTTGGAAAATAGGAGCTTAAACAAGAGAGAGCAGTGTCATGAATAATAATAAGTGTCATAGGAGAGCCAATAAAACTTTATGGATTAGTAATTTACTTCCACTAAAAGATTTACTCCTTGCACAGTTGACTTCTCATGCACAGAGATTGAAAGCTTTGACACTCACAGACTTGGGAATTTGGTCTGTTGTGGAATGCTATTATATAGGTTTATTCTAAGGGTAGGTAGTTTATGGAAACCCTTACATTAAAATTTGAAGTTTGATGTGTCTTTAGTCATTTCAGTGGTGTGAAGATCTTTAGTAACTGCAGCATCGAAGACTTTGCACATTTTATTTCAAAGCAGAAGTCCCAGTGTCTTCACAATCAGCCTCGCTTAGATCCTTTTTTCAAACAGCAAGCAGTGTGTGGTAATGCAAAGCTGGAAGCAGGAGAGGAGTGTGACTGTGGGACCAAACAGGTTGGTACTAATTTGGGAGGCTATGAACTGAAATTGCAGCAAAAATTACTTGTTAATTCAAGTGTGAAACTGCCATTTTCCTTAATTTATCAAGCTAAATTCTCTGCAAATGATTCAGGAGGCTGTGTAGGTGTTATAACAACTAATGAGTGCACTTATATATATTGGTATAGTGGTTCAGTGCTTTGTAGATCTACGTGGATTTGTATGAATATGCAGGTAATTTTCCTTTATTTATTCCAGCTTTCTTGAGGTATAGCTGACAATTTAAAATTGTATATATTTAAGTTATATAACTTGATGATTGAGTATATGAGTACATTTCAAAATGCCCACTAAAATCTAGATAGCTAGCATATCTGTAATCTCACCATAGCATTTTATTTTTTCCTCTTCTTTTGCTTTTTAAAAATTTCCCTTTCTGGCGAGAACACTCAGAATCTACCTTCTTAGCAAAGTTCAAGTATATGATACAATATTGTTAACTGTACTCATGTTTGACCTCCAGAACGTGTTCATCTTGCAGAATTGAAACTTTATACCCCTTGACCGTCATCTCCGTTTTCCCCTCCCTGAAGTCCCTGGCAAGCACCATTCTAATCTCTCATATAAGAAATTTTCAAGGCCACTAATTTCACAACTGAGTTGATGTAGGTTCAATCTCTTCCTCTTCAGTGTAGACTTTCCTAGTTTTTAAGCCTAAAATTTAAACCTAGTATTTAACCTAAATTCCTTTGTTGTCATAAAGAGATATTTTAAAGCTTTCACTATGGGGCAAGAAAACCTAGGGAGCACATTTGTGGTTTTTGAATATTTTAATCCGGGTCAATATTTAAGTCAAAAAGATTTGTAACATACATAATTAAGAACAGCTAGTTTTCCCAAACCACAGAAATCTTAGATAAAGCGCCTGGGTTGAAGGGAGGTGAGGAGAATAGAGACAAAGGGAATGAAATGAGGGAGAGGAGATATTGAAACTCACAGTGAATGGTACAGGCTCAAAAGGATCACAAAGACTAAGTAGACTTCACTGTGCCCTACAGTAGTCACTCATGTAGCCCTCCAACCAGAAAAGTATGTTTATAGATCTTGAGATATGTGATATGCTTTTAAAAAATTGTTCCTCATCACCCACTTGTTTTTGCTTGGTTGGGTTTGAATGGAAACATCTTGAAATTTTCTTCTTCAGTTTGACAGTCATGTATCTAAGCTCTCTAAATGTTATGTAATTGAGGCTTAAATCACTAAGATATAACTTTCCCCTCTAGAATTACAGTAGATAGCAATGACAGTGACAATTCTTAGACAGAATAGCTGTGAAAAATACTGACTACTCTGTGCTTCGAGTAAGTATCTTGCTATAACTTATATGAAGACTACTAAATCCATGATTTATTTTTGTGTGATTTATCAAATTTCTTTTTCCAGTTTATCCTATTTTAAATTTCTGGGTATTTTAAAAATGTGTGTGAGAGAGAGAGAGAGTGTGTGTGTGTGTGAGAATGCATTGTCTTTTAGCCTTCTTATCTATTGCTTTTACTAACTTTAGTAATAGAAGTTTTAAAAGCATATTCACTGGGCATAGATGAACTAAAGCATAAAACAAGGCATAATAAGATATGAGTGAATGATATAAAGGTGACAACTTCATTATTGTCAGAAATGATATCATTTTTCCAGACCTTAAAGAATTAAAAATGAAATAAATCAACAATATACCATAAAATGCAGAAACTTGTTAAAATGTTAGATTCAGAAGGCTCTAATAAGTAGTCACCACAATAGAATTTTTAAAGTATAATTTCTGTTTATTTTACGTTTTGTATTTAACTATCTCTATCTACAAGAGCCAGCTCTTCTCAATAACTTGACTATGGTGGACCCCAGGGCTTCAGAGAATCCTTTTATCAGTGTAACCAAACCTATTCTAGCAATATGAGCAACCCATGGTCTGACAATTAGTAGGTAATTAATAAATGTCTGTTAAGTAAATGAGTAAGTGGTTTTATTTTTCTGTTTGCAAACATGTAAGTTAAGCATCTATGTGTATGTTATATAATATGTTGTCATTATGAATATGTCTACAATATGAATACAAGTAGGAAAATACTCCAGATCTTTTGATTTGCCTTACAGAATTGTTTCCTTATTGGAGCCAAATGCTGTGATACCGCCACATGTAGATTTAAAGCCGGTTCAAATTGTGCTGAAGGACCATGCTGTGAAAATTGTCTAGTAAGAGCTTTTTGAACTATTTCAGTATTACCTACATAAGTAGTTATCATTATTATACTTATGTATTCTCATTCTGCTTAATTCAATATCATTTACCTCACCCCTTCAGTTTATGTCACAAGAAAGAATATGTAGGCCTTCCTTTGAAGAATGTGACCTCCCTGAATATTGCAATGGAACATCTGCGTCATGTCCAGAAAACCACTTTATTCAGACTGGGCATCCATGTGGACCGAATCAATGGGTCTGTATAGATGGAGTTTGTATGAGTGGGGATAAACAATGTATGGACACATTTGGCGGAGGTATTTATTATCATTTGATTTCTCATATATGTGTTTTTTCTGGAAACTGAACAGAAATAGATGACTGTGATTTTTAAAATGTCACATTTAGTTTAAATATTCTAAAGAATTATAGAAAGAGAAGAATATGTCCAGGTGTGGTGGCTCACACGTGTAATCCCAGCACTTTGGGAGACCGAGGCGGGCAGATCACCCAAGGTCAGGTGTTCGAGACCAGCCTGGCCAACATTACGAAACCCCATCTCTACTAAAAATACAAAAATTATCCGTGTTTGGTGGCACACGCCTGTAATCCCAGCTACTCAGTAGGCTGAGGTTGCCGTGAGCTGAGATCACGCCACTGCACTCCAGCCTGAGAGAAAGAGTGAGACTCTACCTCAAAAAAAAAAAAAAAGAGAGAATACTGCCAGGAAAAAATCAGTAAAATATCAGTAGCTAGAAATTAAAAATTAATTTAATTAAAAGTGAAATCATTATGTTGTTAATGACTTTCATCAAAATAATAGAGGGAAAGATTTAAAGTTTATGGGACTTCTGAGTTCAAGAAGGAAGAAAGTAGACTGAACACAAACTATACTTTTACTTCATATTCACCATTTTTTTGGTAAATATAGAATAAGTAATATAACTATAGGCAGTAAAAGAATTATAAGTTGTCATATAAATGCAGTTTAAACCACATATGTAGGCTCACACGTTCAGGTGCACAAAATCATCTGTGGAAACAATAAGGAAGCTTCATGAAAATCCAGGGACTCTGAAGTTATTGAGGCATGATGTGCACTGACGTTAAAAACAAAAAAGAAAACCGTGGTGCAAACCATATACAAAATTGTTGGCTAAATAATATGGAAACAGCAACAATGCCAACAGTATTTCATCCCTATATCAGAAAAAATATTGACAGAGGAAATATTTAGGATGTTCATAGAAACAGATAGGTGGGGCACCTTTATTCTCAACTGGAACAAGTCGCAAGTCTAACTCTAATTTCTGTGTAAAAAGGGATTGCAAGGCACTTATCAATAACCAAAATGAACATACAATTAGGAATGACTGTTAGTTTGAAGAAAAACAAAACAAAGATGCAAAGAAAGAAACTTACAAAATGAAAAAGTGTTCTCCTGGGAAAATGGGTAATTTGGTACCACAATGTGGATGATTTTCAGATTAAAGAAGGAAAATAGAGACAGAAAGAGACAGAAAGGCACAGAGAAAGATGAGAGAGTGAAAGACAAACTTTTTTATTACTGATTTAATTTCCTCAATCATTGTTGGTGTATTTCAATTTTCTATTTTTTTCATAATTTAATATTTGTAGGTTCGATGCGTCCAGGAATTGATCTATTTTTTCTGTTATCAAATTTGTTGGCATATAGTTGTTCTATTTATATGTGTCTCCTATGATTCTTTATATCACACGATATCATTGTAGTGTCAGTGGTAATGTTTTCTGTTTCATTTCAGATTTTATTTATTTGAGTCTTCTCTCTCCATTATACGGACCCAGAGTGCTTCCTAAGGAGCACTCTACATTCGCATTATTAGTGACTGCCAATAGTCTTTCAGATTTCTTTTAATGCCTTAGCTATATGTTTTCTACCTAGGCCAAAAGTATCTCTGTGAGAAGACAGATTCAAACTTCAAGCAGTTTATAAGACAGCCTTAGCATTCACTTCCTGCTTGTGCAGGACCTAAACATCAGAGTTAGGAATGACTAGAAAACTCTGTTCTCAGAACTATTCTAGGTATGTGTGTGGCTACTTTTTTTTTATATAATTTTTATTTTTTTATTTTTTGGGGCCAGAGTCTTGCTCTGTTGTTCAGGCTGGAGTGCAGTGGCACGATCTTGGCTCACTGCAACCCTCACCTCCCAGGTTCCAGTGATTCTCCTGCCTCAGCCTCCTGAGTAGCTGGGATTAGAGGTGCACACCACCATATCCGGCTAATTTTTGTATTTTTAGTAGAAACAGGGTTTCATCATGTTGGCCAGGATGGTCTCAAACTCCTGACCTCAGATGATCCTCCTCCCTCGGCCTCCCGAAGTACTGGGATTACACGCTTGAGCCACCGTGCCTGGCCTGTGTGCAGCTTTTTAGATCCAGTTACATTGTTACCAAGCAATGAGTTCACTTCCAGATGTGCATAGAGGCCAATACTAATAGTATTAGCTTCCAAGAAAAGAGAAAGCTTTATTGTGAGGTCCACCAGCAAGGAGACAAAAGGCAATGCTCAAATCTATTTCCTTAAGCTAGCGTCTGGGGGCAGGTTATATAGGCAGATGGTAACTATGAGACAGATGAGAAAGGCTCTGACTGGGTCATGCAAAGCGGCAGTGTCATGTCCTCAGCTTTTAAATTTTTACTGTAACAAAACAGGACTCTCCTCCCTTCATTTTTTGGGGGAAGAGGGGAGTGAGGGTCTTGCCCAAACTGTAATACAGTGATACAGTCATCGCTCACTTCAGCCTCCGACTCCCGAGCTCAAGTGATCCTTTGGCTTCAGCCTCCCAAGTAGCAGGGACGACAGATACATGTCACCATGTTCACTTTTTTTTTTTTTTTTTTTTTTTTGTAGAGGTGAGGTCTTGCTGTGTTGCCCAAGTTGGTCTCAAACTTCCGGTCTCAAGTAATACTCCTGTCTTGGCATCCCAAAGGGCTGGAATTATAGAAGTGAGCCACTGCATCCAACCCTTTGCTTCTTAATTTGGTCCATGCACCTAGATTTTAGTATTTCGGTTCTGCATGTGGTTGACTTCAGTTCCAGCCTGCTCAGGTTCAGGTTATTTGATTGGCAACCTGGGAGTCGATGGCAACTGAAAAACAGCTAATCATTTTGTGACTGACAAATTTGAATCAGAGTAAACAATAGGTTTGAGTTATTCCGTTTCATATAGTCATCTAACTCTCCAGGAATTCCTTTAAAATTTCCAGTGAGCTCTTGTTTGCCTCAACTGAAATCACAGCCTTAGGCACTGGTGATGTTGCTGGCAGATGTATATTATTTCAGTAATGCCTTTGTTGTCAGTGAACCGGTTCAGATTCTTTACTTCACTGCACAAAAGAATTTGAGAACAAGTCCAAAGGGAAAGTAAGTAAAGAAGTTCACTGCAAAGCAAAGTACACTCTGATAGCTGCATCAGAGCAGGCTGCACAAGAATAAGAGGGTCAGTTGGCATTGAGGAACTTCCCTTTATTGGAGTCTAACATGATTATTCATTATTCATAAAAGCGTGGGCATGGGCACTGTTACTTAGCATATCGTGAGGGGTCTCCTGAATGCACATGTGCTATTGCTGTACATGCTAGTACATGCATCACATTTCTCATTAGCATTTTAATTCTCCACCCAAGGGTGCCTTTTTCACTATTATAATGAGCATAGGTCACTCCAAGGACACAAATCATGGGTTTCTGTGCTTGAACCAATTTGGGCGTTTTCCCTTATGTTCCTTTATCTCCTTGCTGTAGGATGTTCTAACCAGTATCCCAGGATGCAGTTTGTGCACTGTTGGGAGGTTTATTCTCGCCGTCTATTTTGCAAATTTGTTCTCATTTAAGGGATGCCATCACCAACCTATCTAATTTACCTCACTCTGAAAGTCAAGATTTTTTTTCTTCATTTTTTTTTCACTTAACTGAGATCCAAATCAAATCAAGTAGCCCCAGCCACCAAATAGAGATTTTTCCAGGGAATTGAAAGTTTAGATAAAATATTTTGGTAAGTTATTGACTGCCTCTGGGCATAGCGCTTTAACAGAGCTCCAACAGAGATATGACGTCTTCATTAACTGTAAGCCTGCTGGCTTTCATCTATCATGAGACGCTGAGAACAAATGAGAATATGCCCAAGTTAAAACATCACTGACCCCTTTGTTTATCAATTCTATCAACCAGAACTACACCAGAGAAACAGAATTCTTTGGATATGTAATTCTGCACTCTCTCTTCCTCTCTGTAGGTAGATAGATATAGAGATAGAGATATTTTATTGTATATAGAATTTTGAATGTATATCTATGTAAATAATTGGCTGATGAGATCGTGGGGCTGGCTAGGCAAGCCTGAAATCTGTAGGACAAGACAATTAAAAGGGCAGAATAGAAATGTTAAGCATAAATTGAAGTTCACAGGCAGAATTTTTTTCTTTTTCAAGGAAGCCTGCTCTAAAGGTCTTTCAACTATTAATAATTAAATCAGGTCCATCCAGATTACCTAGGATAATATTTCTTAAATAAAATAGACTTATTTTAGACTTCATTACACCTACAAAATACCTACGGAGCAATGCCTAGATTAGTATTTAATTGAATAATTTGGGACTATAGCCAAGTTGACACATAAAATGTATCATCACACTGTCTTTCAGTAGTTTCTCTTGGATATCTAAAATTCATTTTGATCTGTAGATTTTGGCTTTATTTCTTTGTTTTGGCCTATTTTTTGTCTACCAGCAATGGTTTGCTACCCTAGCCAAGGTTAAAATTTTGACCTCTTACCCATAACCAGCTTTGCAAATGACCTCTGGGACAAAATGAACTGTTACTTTGCAGTTCACTACAGCATCTGTGGGTTGCTGCTGAGATCTGAGTCTGTCCACTCTGTTAGTGAGACTTCACTCAGCCTCCTGAGTAGCTGGCACTACAGGTGCCCACCACCACGCCTGGCTAACTTTTTTTTGTAGTTTTGGTAGAGATGGGGTTTCACCGTGTTAGCCAGGCTGGTCTTGATCTCCTGACCTTGTGATCCACCCGCCTCGGCCTCCCAAAGTGCTGGGATTACAGGTATAAGCCACCGTGCCTGGCCATGTAGGCTGGATCTTATGATAATTAAAATTATACAGATTATGCATGTGGATTGGATGATGGGAGGGCAAATGAATCAATTGTGACTCCAATATATTTCTGGTCTGAGGAAATTATGATGTAAAAGATAAGATAATTGGTTAGTGGTTTGACTTGAAAAGACATTCATGCTAAAACTGATAATGGGCAAATAAGTCAATATGGGAAAAAAGTTTCCTACCTACTAATAGATATGATATGCATTTATAGACTTACTATGATTAGAGGCTAAACTGAATACAGTGTTTAACTCTGGAGTATGTCTAGGATATGTCTTTGGACAGCATACCAGAGTCCTTTCAAGTTTTAAACATTTCATTGAAGTGGTTTTGTGTGATCTTAAATCTAGTTTTTATTTTGATTGTTATAGTATGATCTTATTTTGTACAATGAATATGTTAAACCATTTCAGAATTTTAAGTGTATTTGTTATTTAATTTTAATTAATATAAGTTTGATATGACTAACCACACCTTTTTATTTCCAGGAGCAGAGTTTGGTCCTAGAGAATGTTATTCTTACCTTAATTCAAAGACTGATGTATCTGGAAACTGTGGTATAGGTGATTCAGGATACATACAGTGTGAAGCTGAGTATGTTTTCAGAAATCTGTCTAAGACCTTCTATTTATGACCTTATATTTGAAAATAACATCAAACAATTAAGTTTATGTGTAAGCAAAATATCCCCTGAACATAAAGTAAGACCGTGTTTATTCAAATTATAAATATCATAGACACGTTTCTCCTCTCCTATACCCAAATTATCCCTTGTACTTTTCCACAAAGTGTTTAATTTTCATAAGGTACATTAATTATCCATCAGTAATCATTTTTATTATACATGCTATTATGTTAATTTTCCTTTTTTTCTTTGAAACGGAGTCTCACTCTGTTGCCTAGGCTGGAGTGCAGTGACGCTATTACTTTAATTTTTACAAAGCATGACAATCCTCCTAGTAATGAAGTTAAACTACATGAATTAAGAAGCAAAGCATGTTTTTCTTTTTTCTTTTCTTTTCTTTTTTTTTTTTTTTTTTAAGGAGTCTCACTCTGTCACCCAGGCTGGAGTGCAGTGGCACGATCTCCGCTCACTGCAAGCTCCGCCTCCCGGGTTCACGCCATTCTCCTGCCTCAGTCTCTCGAGTAGCTGGGACTACAGGCGCCCGCCACAACGCCCCGCTAATTTCTATGTATTTTCAGTAGAGACGGGGTTTCCCCGTGTTAGCCAGGATGGTCTGGATCTCCTGACCTCGTGATCCACCTGCCTTGGACTCCCAAAGTGCTGGGATTACAGGCGTGAGCCACCGCGGCCGGCCAAATCGTGATTTTTAAGAATACGTGCTCTACAGCCAGACATTTTGGTTTTAAATCCTAACTCCACTCTTTACCTATTCGTATGACCTCAGGCACGTATTTCAGTTATTTTTTATATGTAAAATATGAATATTAATAACATCACCAGTTTGGTGCCAGTGGGAAACATAAATGCTGTATGAAAAACACTTAGAGTGGTGACTGATATGTAGTATGTACTATATGAGTGCTAACTATTATCTGTTACTATTATTTTGTAAATTAGAACTAGAAGACCGGGCGGAGTGGCTCACCTGTAATCCCAGCACTTTGGGAAGCTGAGGCCGGTGGATCACCTGAGGTTAGGAGTTAAGAGGCGAGCCTGGCCAACATGGTGAAACCCCATCTCTACTAAAAATACAAAAATTAGCCGGGCATGGTGGCGGGTGCCTCTAATCCCAGCTACTCAGGAGGCTAAGGCAGGAGAATCACTTGAATCTGGGAGGCAGAGGTTGCAGTGAGCCGAGATTGCGCCACTGCTCTCCAGTCTGGGCGACAGAGCGAGACTCCACCTCAAAAATAAAAAATAAATAAATAAATTATAACTAGAATGTTACTGATACCCATTCCTTTGTTGTAAAATTTTATGTTGATATTATTTCAAAAGTAAAGTAAAACTTTTGTAACAAATTTCTAGTTTTCATGAATAGCGCGAGGAATTCCCATATACCCTTTGCCTAGGTTTACAGGTTGTTTACATTTTTCCTACTGCTTTACCCTTCTGTTGTTCTAACTCTTCTCTCCTCTCTTCATAATTACGTTTCTGAACCGTTTGAGTGTAAGATGAAAACTGTGCTTGTTTATTCCTCAATATATCAGTGTGTTTATCTTGAAAATAAATATATGTTCTTACATAACTTATTATAGCTATCAAACACGGTTCATATTGAAATTTCATTCATTGTTCTGAGTAATTTTAGGCTATTTTCCTTGTTCAGGAAGAAACCCAGTGTCAGATATTTATATTTACTCATAATGTATTTTTAGAGTTCTTTCATTTGGAACTTCTTTGTTTTTATTTGTTTCTTTTTATTAGTTTTTTAAAAATACTATCGGTTAAGTAATTTGAAGAATTTTCCCACAATTTAGATTTCTTTGAAATTTTTCATAGTTATATGTAAGTTATACATTTTGGCATGTTTGTCACTGAAGTGATGTTATTGTACCCTGGATTTTTTTAAAGGTATGTGCCATTTTCTTTCAGTATTGGACATTTTAGGTTAAATGTTTTGATAAAGTCATTATTCTCTAAATCTTTCAACTGTGAAATTACTGTTTTCTTTTTGGGGTTAACATGTAATTTTGAAGGAGTTGTATTGAGACCCTGGGCATATTCTGTTTCTCCTCAAACTTTAACTAGTTTTAAAATCCGTTAGTGATTTTCTAACTGTATTATTGACTTTGCCCTTATTAGCTAGAAATGTACTGTAGGAAGAAATAGTCACTTCTATACTTTTATTTATTTACTTATCTATATATTTATGTGTATCAGTTTAGACACAGTAATTGTTATTTTATTTAATAGGATAGAATACATTACTATCATTATTTATTTTGATACTTTCTCAAATTAACTTAATTTTGACTATTGGAAATCCCTTTGAGTTGGTTAATGTGTCCTTTTCAAAAGTCTGTATGACTTTTTAATAACTTCCAAATTTTTCCAGCACATGAAAAGGTGTCATAGGCTGCATTGCGCTTCTTCTACTTCTGTTCTGGATTCAACTATTTATCCAAGGAGCCTTGGTTCCTTTTCTTAGAAGACGGTATTTGAAAATAAATACCTAAGCACCAGTAGTCTGCATGTCTACTGTTTCTCATTACCTCTCAACCTTCTCAGTCAACAGAGCTAGAACATGCATTTCATATATGCACATACATGTAGCACATATTCATTTATTTAAATCTCTGAATTTAAGACATGAACTTGGTAATAATTCAAATTCTAATTAAGTATCATAAAGTACATCTTAGTATACAAGTTGCTTCCTCATATACTCAAGTTTCAAATGCACAGAAATTTGTTTTGTAACTGCTAAAGTATATACTTACTAAAGGAAAACATCTAGCTATTCTGACTACATTTTCCTTTGCATCATTGATCCTTTTTGTATTAGCTGCATTAAAGGGCTTCTCTGCTGAATGCAATGTCTGGGTAGTATTGGTATTGATATCTAGTAATTTATTTGCCCTCTATGTTATATTTCACTTTTTCTTTGTATGTTTAGCATATTTTTAATTTTGTATCATATAATATGACTACTACATAATGGAAATTGCATTCACTTTTGCTTTTCTGAAGGCTAGAATTTTGTAATGGAAGGGATTTAACATAGTTGGACTCAAACTATAAACCAAACCTGTCTCTGAGCAGGAGCTGAAAACACTGTTCATTTCTTTATGCCTCCAGGAGATGCTTTTTATGTGCTCCCTGGATTCTTCACCACACATGCTTAATTAGTTCAGTAGTCATCCAGGTTTCAGGCTGAATATAAATCTGAAATTTATATTCAGATTTTACTTCTCAGTCTAAGTTTCCAGTCAACTAACTGATATTAGGCCTGTATTTTAGTTACGTCTTGGATTTTTCAAGCTAAGAATCTTCAGCCTTGGATGTGCTTTCATAAATTATTAAACAAAGCCGCATCTACAGAATATCTGGTGCTACAGTTCCCATTCTTAAAGCTCAGTTATATAGTCCTTCCTTTTCTGGTTACATTCCAGTGCCTTCAAAGTGTAAGCATGTGTGTTTTAGATTACACTTCTACCTTACTACAATGCCTTCCAGCCAAAGACCACCAAGAAGGCAGCTGAAGTTGAACAAGTTGGGTTTTTTTACATGTTGAGTGGTGAGAATGCACATTACGAGAAATTGTGGAGCATGCCAGTTCTAGAGATTTGGACTCGAGTTAGGTGATTTTTAGCAAGGTTTCAGGAAATAGACATTTGCTGTAAATTAGATGTTTTAAAGTAGAGATATTAATAGTTGTATGATTGTGTATCTTAACTTATATATGAAGAGGGAAGACTAAAGTGAAGCTAAAGCTGTAATTGCTAAAGAAGCAATAGTCACACATATTAGTTGAATGGCCAGTAAATTTGTGGCTTGGACAATGTTTGTTTCTCCTCTGTGTTCAGACATGATCTATGAAGTGAACTTGCTTATTTTCTTAATCTTTCATGGTCGCAGAATGGCTTTGCCTAAGGTTGATGTTCTATGAAATTACTTAATGTTTAACAGGTGTGTGCACTATGAGTGCAGAACAACTTTTATCAACTCCAAGTCCTTGCTCGATGACACCTGACCACTTCAGGGGCTGGTTTGCCCATTTTCGTTGTCTTCTTTTGACCAAAGGGAGAAAAGTTCAGACCATAGAAAACTGCTCGAAGACATCTAGATTTTCATCACTGCTGAGATTTTGCTGATTAGGAGGCTATTTAGATAACATATGTTGTCTATCTCAACATATGTAGTTGATCTAGGGTTAGTCACTCTGCCTCCATGGTTTCCTGAATCTTCTGATGTAGCAATGGTCATGTGGTAGCATTTAAGATTCCAAACAGGATGCAAGGGCCAAATAAAAATCTTATGGTTTGCAGCATGTACTATAGGCAAATGCTCACATTAATCTGTAGGACATACTACCTTATGTGATATATATAATGATAACCCTGTAGTATTAATCAGTGATTATTTTTGTTAATTAATGTGAGTGATCTTGAAATCTTCATTTTTAAAATCACTCAAAAGGTGAACAGATGTTAAATTCATTTGAGCTTGGGTTTGATTTTGTTTCAGTTTCAAAGGAAAGTGAAGGAATCACAAAAAAGTTGTCAGGCTAACTAGGGAATATTAGGTTGGTGCAAAAACGATTGCGGCTTTTGCCGTTAAAAATGTGGCAAAAACCACTATTAGTTTTGCACCAACCTTAGTTCATAATTACTAAAATGTTCAGTTATTATTGGCAATTTAGGCAAGGCCCTTTTTTTTTGGTGTTTTAAAATGAATTGTGTATATTCTCTTGCAAACTTTGAATACTTTATTTAAATCTATCTATTTTAGAAATTATATTACTGTACTTCTCTAAATTAAAATTAATAATTTTTATTTATGGATAAATTATAGCAATCTGCAGTGTGGAAAATTAATATGTAAATATGCAGGTGAATTTTTATTACAAATTCCAAGAGCCACTATTATTTATGCCAATATAAGTGGACATCTCTGCGTTGCTGTGGAATTTGCCAGTGATCATGAAAACAGCCAAAAGATGTGGATAAAAGATGGAACTTCTTGTGGTCCAAATAAGGTAGGTAGTCTTTTATTCCCAAACAATTTCCTAATATTTTAGATTTTGTCCTTTTTTGAGACGAATGTCACTCTCGCCCTGGCTAGAGTACAGTGGTGTGATCTCTGCTCAGTGCAACTTCTGCTTCCTATGTTCAAGTGATTCTCCTGCCTCAGCCTCTTGAGTAGCTGGGATTGCAGGCGGTACCACCATGCCTGGCTAATTTTTATATTTTTAGTAGAGATGGGGTTTTGCCGTGTTGGCCAGGCTGATCTCAAACTCATGACCTCAGGTGATCCACTCACCTCAGCTTCCTACAGTGCTGGGATTACAGGCATGAGCCACTGCACCTGGCCTAGACTCTGTTCTTAAATGATATAAATGATACATAATTAGTATTTTCTCTCAGAATTTAAGTGCATATTCAATACAGAAAATCAGGAAAAAAACAAACTTTAAAAGAATAAAATACTTGCAATCATGCATAGATTACATTGCTATGACTATTTCTTTCGTTATTTAGTACTTTTTTCATTGAAATGTGTGTATTACCTGAATTGAGAACTGCATTGTTCATTTACTGTATTTTATTAAATTATCTCATATTACATAGAGAATACATTTAATGTCATAAATTATCTTTTGGTATAATTATTTTAAAATAGCCATTAAAATAATGTGTGCCCATTTTAATGATGAAAATAATAAACAAACTCACAGAATAAAGAAAAAATCAATCAAAGTCACATATCTGAGATGTAATAGCTTTTTATTTTTAGGACCGTCCATCAATTTTTCATAGACCTGCACACACAAATGGAGTTGTAGAATATTTATCTATCTACATACTATCTTTCTTACTTTGCATTCAATATGGTAGCTATGCATCTATATCAATAGTTTTTGCCTTCCGAGATTTTTTTATTATATGAAATATGAACTACTTAACATACAAACACATATATACATAAGGAGGTGCAAGCTCAAATTAGTCTCATGTTTAAATTATAAAGCCTCTCTGGCTTAACAAGTAACAGAATACAGTAAGCCCCTTATTGAAGAAAAGAGGGACAGGAAAACTATACTAACTTTACTAATATTCATTTAGAAAATTAGAAAGTAAGAGCGTTTATAAATAAAAAAATTGTCATTCCAAATTCTCACACAAAATGTAAGTCATTTAAAAAATTGTGCAACACATTTGCTTTCATTAAATTTAGTTTGAAAACTTCTTACCAAATCAATGCTCAAGACTGTCTTACATTTTAAATTCTCCATTGTTTCTAAAAAGGTTAAAATATGTTATGTGAGGTAGGAATTGCACAGGAAATGGGGACCATCAAGACTGGCTTAAATAGTTGGTAGTTATTTTTTTTCCTATAATACAAAGTAATTTTGGAGTTTGTCCATCCAGTGCAGTTACTGGGTGCCATTATGTCATCAATGATCCAGACTCTCCAGTTTTTAGCTATAGATCTTGTTTGTGACCCTCTTTCATATTGCCTTCAAAATGGTTGATTGGAACTCCGGTTATATCCACAGTTAGTTAATGGGATGAAGAATGTATGACAGGCAATACCCTGCCACAGTGTTCATGACAAAAGTGATGTCTCACCAAGAAGCCATTTAAGAACACTAGGATGAGGATGGGATGAGTTGGAAAAATAATATATTTTAAATCAACCATGTATTTGAGAAACTAAAAAACCACACACAGGCCTAGGAAAGATGCATACTCAGAAAGGATCTGGGACGACCATAAGTTTTATATTCAGGTCGACCCCAAAGTTCAGATAATACTAAAGAAATTAGTAAAGAACTTCCACAGAACAGAGCCTGGCAGGTTGTTTAATTGCCCCATTTTCATGCTATTTCTAGCCTAAATACCTTGTTTTTCTTTGTGTGTGTGTGTGTGTGTGTGTGTGTGTGTTTTACTATTTTATAGGTCCTGTGAAATTTATGCTTTAAGGAGGTGGTGGGTTTACTACTTGCACCCTCTAAAGCTATGGGCTGAGCTGTACCTTGGACACTTTTAGCCATAGCTAGAGTAGCTGGGATGCAGGGTGCCAAGTCCTGAGGCGGTATAGAGCAGGGGGACCCTGGGCCCTGCCAAGGAAACCATTTTTGCCTCCTAAGTCTCTGTGTCTGTGATGGGAAGGGCTACCATGAAAGTCTCTGATATGCCTTGGAGACGTTTTCCCCACTGTACTGATGACTAACATTTGACTCTTCATTACTTATGCAAATTTCTACAGCAGACTCTAATTTTTCCCCAGAACAAGGGTTCTTTTTTTCTATTGCATCATCAGGCTGCAAATTTTTCCAACTTTTATACTTTGCTTCTTCTTGAATGCTTTGCTGCTTAGAAATCTCTTCTGCTAGATAGCCTAAATCATCTCTCTCAAGTTCAAAGTTACACAGATTTCTGGGGTGGGGGCAAAATACTGCCACTCTCCTTGCTAAAACATAACAAGAGTCACCTTTTCTCCAGTTTCCAACAAGTTTCTCATTTCCATCTGAGGCTACCTCAGCCTGGACTTCATTGTTCATATCACTAAGTGCATTTTGGTCAAAGTCATTCAACAAGTCTCTAGGAAGTTCCAAACTTTCCCACATTTTCCCATCTTATTCTTAGCCCTCCAAATGATTTCAATCTCTGGCTGTTACCCAGTTCCAAAATTGCTTCCACATTTTGGGTATCTTTACAGTAGCACTCCATTCCTGGTACCAATTTTACTGTATTAGTCTGTTCTCATGCTGTTAATCAAGACATGCCTGAAACTGGGTAATTTATAAAGAAAACAAGATTTAATGGGCTCACAGCTCCACACGGCTGGGGAGGTCTCACAATCATGGCAGAAGAGAGGAACAAAGGCATATCTCACATGGAGGCAGGCAAGAGAGTGTGTGCAGGGGACCTGCCCTTTATAAAACCGTCAGATCTCATGAGACTTATTCACTATCAGGAGACCAGCATGGGAAAACCCTGCCACCATAATACCTCCCACCAGGTCCCTCCCATGACACTGTGGGTATTGTGGGAGCTACAATTATGTCTCCACCACAATCTCTTGCCCCAGGTGTCTGCAAATGTTACTCTCCCTGCAGCTTTCCCTAGCAGTCTATACTGCTTCTTTCCATCTGAGATTTGCGTTAGGCAAATCAAAAACCAGTCCTTAAGGCAGCTACCAGACAAGTTAGAATATTGCCAATAAGATCTGTGCTGCATCCTTCAGTTTGAGGGAAGGGATTGAGAATTTAGCTGCTGCCTCATTCAGACAAAAATGCCAGAAAATTTTCTACCATTTTGACTGGGACAATGTGTTCTTCAGTATTTTACTGGTTGCTATAGACCTTTGACTGTTGCCGGAGCTCCTATAATGTTATTTCAGCCAGATTTTGTTTTGTTTCCTATATCATCATTTTTCTGATGTACCTCCCCAGACTATTTATTGAAAGTTTGATATAATGTGCTTGGAATTCTGCCACCGTTGTAGGATGCAAATGATCATTTAAATCCAAAATGCTTGGTCATTGATGGCCACTGGAGGAGTGCTGCCTTCAGTTTTAGTTGCTTTTGTGGAATCACATTGTTTCACATTTTCTGAACCTAAAAATGATTTTTATCTCTGGCACAATTATGCCTTTAAAAAAAGAGTATGAGCCTGGCCAACATGGTGAAACTCCATCTCTACTGGAAATACAAAAATTAACTGGGTGTGGTGGCGCAAACCTGTAATCGCAGTTACTTGAGAGGCTGAGGCATGAGAATTGCTTGAACCTCGGAAGCATAGGCTGCAGTGAGCTGAGACCATGCCACTGCACTCCAGCCTGGGCAACAGACTGAGACTGACCCTATCTCAAAAAAAAAAAAAAAAAAGTATGTCCAGATTTTATTTCACTTAGTATTTTAGTCCCTCCATAACAAGAGGGTTTCTGTAGGAACCTATTCTGCCTAATGACAATAAAGGAGGCTGCATTATGATTCTTATCTCAAAACAAAAATAAATCTGTTTTAGAGAATTTGGTGAAGAATAAAAAAGAATTGTACTTTTTATCTAATATTACTATTGCTATATGGTTATAAATAATTTTAATTTTTTTTAGCTAGTTTCTTAATTTGGATGCTATTTTTCCCTAGCAAAACTTCCTGCATGATGCAACTGAAGTTAAGCACTCTGCCACAGGCATGTTAAAGCAAAAACAAACAAACAAACAAAAATCAAACAGACAAAAACAAAAAACCACAACAACACTTCATTGCAGAAAAAGGGTACCAGTAATACCAACAACCCTTCCTCAACTTTTGTTTCTCTAGACAATTAATATATTTAATAGTTCTGAGAATTAGGTTTACTTTTTTCTGGACAATAGCTCTGCAAATTATATATCTAACTTCTCTATTTAAATTGTAGTTAGGTGTGAAGGAAGCATGCTAACAGAATAGATTTATAACTACAGCAGCACTAATCTGTATACAGTATCCAGAGCTAGTACTTTTTATGCTAGTACCACAGCCATCCAAGATAACCTTGCCATCTATTCATCATTAGTCCATTTCCCTGTAAGTCTTAGACAGAGGTATGCATTGCCATAATTCTCCAACACAAAAATGTATTTTTTCATAGTCAATAATATTGGGCAAAAACTATGTGAACAAATTAACTCTCTGACTTTAAAAGTTAGTGTGTTATGATCCTATATTATAAGAGAAAAAATCTCCCAAAATATTGCCAATAGTCTTTAGCAAACTTTTAAAATAAAAAATATTTCCATTTACATGTTCTTGGGCTTACCATTAGTCACTTTGTGTGTTTGTATGAGTTCATCAAACATTTTTTGTTCTTTTGAAACATAGTATTATTTGATATAGGTCGAAAGAGATCTCTGAAAACAGTTACTAAACCTTTGTCTTTATGCTTAACTTTCCTTATCTCAGTTGATTTAACTACCAGCAAGAGAATTAAACAAGTCAGAATCCTTGGTGTCATTCATCCATCTCTTTTTACTATGTATATTACTCCAGCTCAGCTGGTTTAAACTTTCTATCTCAAATACATCTACTGGTTTCTATCCTCATTGCCACTCAATTTCACTGTATGGTTATCATTTTTGTGGACCACAGCAATGACATTCTAACTTTGTATCTTCAGGCTATTGCCCTTTCCATTCTCTTTTCCAAAACCTACTTTTATCAGCTTTCCCTCTTCCAATATGTAAATACAGCAAATTGCTGTATTTGGCCAACTTGCACATGAAGAATATAAGATTCTACACAATCATGCCAATAAATATCTTCTCTCATATAATATCAAGTGTTTTGTTTGTTTCTCTCTCTTTGTTATGATATGAACAAGATGAGATTCGTGTTGTTCACTGATGCCTTCTTGGGGCCAGGTACATATGTAGGACTCAAATATGTATTTAATGAATGACTGAATGGCCACACAGCCCTTTAGATTTCTCAAAGGTTCAATATGTTCTTCCAAGGCAGAATCATTTTAAATATTATTTCTTTTTTATAATACTCTGTCTTTTACTTCTATACCAATTAATTCTGATCTATCATCAGGGCTCAATGAGAAGGTTTTACTGTTCTCAAATATTTGACACATTTCCTGTATTTTATGCTTTCATAAGTCAATTTTTTTCATTACAGCACTTATTACATACTTATTTGTGTTTTTCTCATTTCATATTTGTACCTGCTATCCCAGTCTAAGCAGGGAAGAAGCTGTTATTGTTTTGTTTACTCCTAGATAGTCAGTGTCTCATCTAGTGCTGGCAAGATAGTAGCTCAATACATTAACTATTCATTGTTAGTATTCTAATTCTTGTTGCTAAGAATTATTAGTCCATGGTAATATGGTATGGTATAGAATGCTTTTAATTAAATAGCAACTCTAGATGGCATGTCAATTAACTTACTTTTGCTCATCCTTTTCAGGTTTGCAAGAATCAAAGATGTGTGAGTTCTTCATACTTGGGTTATGATTGTACTACAGACAAATGCAACCATAGAGGTGTAAGTAGTATACTATGAGGTGAAAATCATTGAGTCTAATTTCAGGAAACTAAATGCATTGCTACACACACACACACACTCACCATACACAACATATAGGAAAATTGGCCTTATCTGACATACATATTATTTTATAATTCTACTTGAACACATATAAATCTAGTTGCTTATCTTATAAGGTGATATTTCTCCTTCTTTTAGGTATGCAATAACAAAAAGCACTGTCACTGTAGTGCTTCATATTTACCTCCAGATTGCTCAGTTCAATCAGATACATGGCCTGGTGGGAGTATTGACAGTGGCAATTTTCCACTTGTAGCTGTACCAGCCAGGCTCCCTGGTAAGTATTAATAATAAATCGGAAATATAATTAAAACATAATTTGAATTTATTAAATTTAATAACATGATATTTTGTCTACCAATTTATATCTAGACTATGTTTGGACATTAAACTGCATACGAATATGTATGTTTTACTTCCACTTCCAGAGAGTAATATATTACAATATATGTAGCATGTGTTATAAATATGATATATCCGTCAGAGCCCAGGCGTAAAGACACAAATCACTTTAGTCTTTCAAACAGAAAGAACGCAGTGTAAGGCATCTGGTAATTGCATAGATGAGATGATAATCAGAGAAAGGTGAGGCAACCCAGAAAATGACTACCACTTTTTAGGGTTAGAGGGACAATAAAAAGAGGTGGTATTACTAGAATCAGAATCTGGGCTATTTAGCATGATATATAACTCTGGTCAGGGATGTATAGCGGGATTGGAACCACAGGGAGAGTTACTGTCCAGCATGAACTGGAGGTATAGAGAATATACAGTCACTGTTGGTGATGCTGTTGAGGAAGGGGGAGTAATATCAGAGCTATTTTTACTCTTCGAATCCTCCAAATTTTACTCAGTGATTCCCAGTGATAAAAACTGACTGGAAGACAGCAGATCAAGGAACTTGTGTAGTGTGGCTCCCTGTGATATTGATCAAAGCAGAGGAAAAGCCTAGATGAATTTTAGAGAAAGCGAGAAGTTAACTGGCATATCCAATAATACTTAGGGCTAGGAGATTTCTTTGACATAAAAATCTAAATGTACATACAATTAGAGCCATTTTTCCAATTTTGAGTCATAGGTAGTTTCCACATTAATTCCAGTATCTGGAAATATTATATTTTATGTTATATAGTAATAGATTAGTAAGTTTCAAACTTTGTAATTAATGTATTTTCAAGCTATTTCCATTTTACTAGCAACAATTAGCTTATCTTCCATTTCCCAATGAGCAGTGGAGACCACTCCTTTCCAGGTTGGTTTTAGTGGTAGGATTGATTAACAAAATATGAAGAACTAACATTCTAGGACTCTCGTGGTCTTCCTACAGACCCTATCTAGGTATTTTGGAATCCTTACTTCTCTCATTCCTGGAAATCTCATTCTCTCATTCACTTCTTGAAAATTATCAGCAATATCTGAAATTTGATTGCACTCAGAAACAAAAATACAACCATCTAATAAGCCCTCCTCAAATTCAAAACCAACAAAATTGTGAGCAAAATAGAATGTTTTAAGTTACTAAGCATTGAGGTAATTTCTTACACGGCAATAAATAATTTAAAAAATTTAGCTACTGATGTGTTGCGTAATAGAAATCTAAAATGTGGCCTTAGCTTTGAAATTGGATAGTGCATGGAAGATAGAAAGGCAGGAAACTATTGAAGTCTTAGTACATGTTGAAGTTGGTGAGCAATTCAAGGACAGTTTAAAAACACGTTGCAGAAAGTGAAACCATTATTATGAAGTGGTAAATTGTTAGGCATCACTGCTGCCTTTGGTAATGTGGAAAATTGAACTCATGCCTACTATGAAATGGCTGGAAAAAAACATTAATGAGACTCCCTAGGACATTGGTCCATGCAAGGATTTTATCGGTTTGAAAGTAAAACTAATTTTCATTCTCCGCAAGTTTCTTAACGTAAGAAACAATGAAAGGCCAAATTTGAGATTAGAGCAATAAAATTTTATCTCAAATCAAAATTAAGCAAGGCCTTTGACTGTAAACACCTCTGTTAAAATCTCAGGAAAACTTAAGTTGATATCTCTTAGAGACTCTTTCCTCCATACAAAAGGCCTTCTAAGTATTTTATGTAAATGCTTCATAAGAACTTTCAAACAATAAGGCTACCAAGAATTTTAAACTGGTAATTTCATAACAGCCTCACAGGATCCAATACAGAGAAAGACATATGTCAAAGAAATTTGTGAGTGTGGCCTTTGTTTAATGGATTGTGGTTTTATTTGATACATGAGAAATTCAAAGGAATTATATTAGCTCGGATTGAAAGTGATCAAGGTAGCATATATGTTCATTGGTCCACAATCAACTACAGGCAAGAAACAGGCTGATAAAGGTAGTCAGATGTGAAAAGGACTATTTGCGTTATAAACCAAAGGGCATAAACAAAAAGTCAGAAACCACACTTCTTCTTAATCTGTGGGTTTATTTTTTAAATCACCACCAAAAAAAAAAAAACAACAACAACAACAACAACAACAACAAAAAATTATAGGCATAGATGGTTTCACAGGTGAACCAAACCAAATTCTTAAAAGAAAGCAATATTATTTTCAGAAAACGGTAGTGGGGAAGTTCCTGTCAACTCATTGTATGAGGAAAACATAATCCTGATGCCAAATTCAAACAAGGAACTCAACAAAGAAGAAAATCACAAAACAATATTCTTCATGAATAGAGATATAAAAATCCTCAACAAAATATTAGCTCATGATATGTAGCTATCCATTTTAAAAAGAGTTACAAAAGTCACTTTGGGCACTTATGTTTTCAAGCTATCTATTTCATATAAAATATGTTAATTTTAAAATTATTAAATTGTTCAAAGGTTCTATTCTGATAGACTTAGTAAAATACAGAAATATCTTTACTATATTTCTGGTGCTTGCTTTCAAATCTTTGATTTTTTTCTCTCCTAGAAAGGCGCTACATGGAGAACGTTTACCATTCCAAACCAATGAGATGGCCATTTTTCTTATTCATTCCTTTCTTTATTATGTTCTGTGTACTGATTGCTATAATGGTGAAAGTTCATTTCCAAAGGAAAAAATGGAGAACTGAGGACTATTCAAGCGATGAGTACATTGATTTCATATTTAAGATTTGTTATTTGTATAATTTATGAACATAGTCAATAAATAGCAATGTGGTAGATGTAATGAGTAATAATTCAAATTCAGTTATTGTCTTTATATGAGAATTTAATAACTCATATATGAATAACTAATGGCCAGCAGTGGTGGCTCACACCTGTTATCCCACCACTTTCTGAGGCCAAGGTGAGTGGATCACTTAAAGCCAGGAGTTCAAGACCAGCCTGGGCAACACAGTGAAATCCCATCTCTACAGAAAAATACAAAAATTAGCCAGGCATGGTGACATGCATCTATAATCCCAGCCAACAAAGAGAGACTGAGACTCAAAAAAGAAAAAATTATACACACACACACACACACAAACACACATACACATACATATATACATATATAGTAATTGCAATTTTGGGGGCGTGCCCAAGATGGCCAAATAGGAAGAGCTCCAGCCTTCAGCTCCCAGCGTGAGCGACACAGAAGACAGGTGATTTCTGCATGTTCAACTGAGGTACCAGGTTCATCACACTGGGGCATGTCGGACATGTGCAGCCTGACCAGCGAGAACTGAAGCAGGGCGAGGCATCGCCTCACCTGGGAAGCACAAGGGGGAAGGGAATCCCTTTTTGTAGCCAAGGGAAACTGGGACACACAACACCTGGAAAATCGGATAACTCTCACCCTAATACTGCACTTTACCAAGGGTCTTAGCAAATGGCACACCAGGAGATTATATCCCACACCTGGGCCGGAGGGTCCCATGCCCTTGGAGCCTCCCTCATTGCTAGCACAGCAGTCAGAGATCTAACTGCAAGGCGACAGTGAGGCTGGGGGAGGGGTGCCCACCATTGCTGAGGCTTAAGTAGGTAAACAAAGCCCCCGGGAAGCTCGAAGTGGGTGGAGCCCACTGCAGCTCAAGGAGGCCAGTCTGCCTCTGTAGACTCCTCCTCTGGGAACAGGGCATAGCTAAACAAAAAGCGCAGAAACCTCGGCAGAGGTCAATGCCCTTGTCTTATAGCTTTGAAGAGAGCAGTGGCTCTCCCAGCACGGAGGTTGAGATCTGAGAAAGGACAGACTGCCTGCTCAAGTGGGTCCCTGAGCCCTGAGTAGCCTAACTGGGAGCCATCCCCCGTTAGGTGCAGACCGACACCCCACACCTCACACGGTGGGGTATACCCCGAGACAAAGCTTCCAGAGCAAGAATCAGATAGCAACACTCACTGTTCAGCAATATTCTATCTTCTGCAGCCTCCACTGCTGATACCCAGGCAAACAGGGTCTGGAGTGGACCTCAAGCAAACTCCAACAGACCTACAGCTGAGGGTCCTGACTGTTAGAAGGAAAACTAACAAACAGGAAGGACACCCACACCAAAACCCCATCAGTACATCACCATCATCAAACACTAAAGGCAGATAAAACCATAAAGATGGGGAAAAAGCAGTGCAGAAAAACTGGAAATTCAAAAAATCAGAGTGCATCTCCCCCTCCAAAGGAATGTAGCTCATCGCCAGCAACAGAACAAAGCTGGACGAAGAATGACTTTGACAAGTTGAGAGAAGAAGGCTTCAGTAGATCAAACTTCTCAGAGCTAAAGGAGGAACTACGTAACCAGCACAAAAAACTAAAAACCTTGAAAAAAGAATGGAAGAATGGATAACTGGAAAAATCAATGCAGAGAAGACCTTAAAAGAACTGATAGAGATGAAAACCATAACACGAGAAATACATGACAAATGCACAAGCTTCGGTAACCGACTAGATCAACTGGAAGAAAGAGTATCAGCAATTGAAGATCAAATGAATGAAATGAAGAGAGAAGTGTGGAGAAAAACGAGTAAAAAGAAATGAACAAAGCCTCCAAGAAGCATGGGATTATGTGAAAAGACCATATCTACATCTGATTGGTGTGTCTGAAAGTGACGGGGAAAATGGAACCAAATTGGAAAACACTCTTCAGGATATCATCCAGGAGAACTTACCCAACCTAGTAAGGCAGGCCAACATTCAAATTCAGGAAATACAGAGAATGCCACAAAGATACTCCTTGAGAAGAGCAACTCCAAGACACATAATTGTCAGATTCACCAAAGTTGAAATGAAGGAAAAAATGTTCAGGGCAGACAGAGAGAAAGGTCGGGTTACACACAAAGGGAGGCCCATCAGACTAACAGCAGATCTCTCGGCAGAAACTCTCCAAGCCAGAAGAGAGTGGGGGCTTATATTCAACATTCTTAAAGAAAAGAATTTTCAACCCAGAATTTCATATCCAGACAAACTAAGTTTCATAAGTGAAAGAGAAATAAAACCTTTTAGAGACAAGCAAATGCTTACAGATTTTGTCACCACCAGGCCTGCCCTACAAGAGATCCTGAAGGAAGCACTAAACATGGAAAGGCACACCAGGTACCAACCATTGCAAAAACATGTCAAAATGTAAAGTCCATCGATGCTAGGAAGAAACTGCATCAACTAGCGAGAAAAGTAATCAGCTAATAGCATAATGACAGGATCAAGTTCACACATAACAATATTAACCTTAAATATTAATGGACTAAATGGTCCAATTAAAAGGCACAGAATGGCAAACTGGATAAAGAGTCAAGACCTATCAGTCTGCTGTATTCAGGAGACCCATCTCATGTGCAGAGACACACATAGGCTCAAAATAAAGGGATGGAGGAAGATTATGCAGAGACACACATAGGCTCAAAATAAAGGGATGGAGGAAGATCTACCAAGCTAATGGAAAACAAAAAAAAAGCAGAGATTGCAATCCTAGTCTCTGATAAAACAGACTTTAAACCATCAAAGATCAAAAGAGATAAAGAAGGCCATTACATAATGGTAAAGGGATCAATTCATCAGGAAGAGCTAACTATCCTAAATATAGATGCACCCAATACAGGAGCACCCAGATTCATAAAGCAAGTCCTTAGAGACTTACAAAGAGACTTAGACTCCCATACAATAATAATGGGAGACTTTAACACCCCACTGTCAACATTAGACAGATCAATGAGACAGAAAGTTAACAAGGATATCCAGGAATTGAACTCAACTCTGCACTAAGCAAACCTAATAGACATCTACAGAACTCTCCACCCCAAATCAACAGAATATAAATTCTTTTCAGCACCACATCACACTTATTCCAAAATTGACCACATAGTTGGAAGTAAAACACTCCTCAGCAAACGTACAAGAACAGAAATTATAACAAACTGTCTCTCAGACCACAGTGCAATTAAACTAGAACTGAGGACTAAGAAACTCAATCAAAACAGCTCAACTACATGGAAACTGAACAACCTGCTCCTGAATGACTACTGGGTACATAACGACATGAAGGCAGAAATAAAGATGAACTTTGAAACCAATGAGAACAAAGATACAACATACCAGAAGCTCTGGGACACATTTATAGCAGTGTGTAGAGGGAAATTTATAGCACTAAATGCCCACAAAAGAAAGCAGGAAAGATCTAAAATTGACATCCTAACATCACAATTAAAAGAACTAGAGAAGCAAGAGCAAGCACATTCAAAAGCTAGCAGAAGGCAAGAAATAACTAAGATCAGAGCAGAACTGAAGGAGATAGAGACACAAAAAACCCTCCAAAAAATCAATGAATCCAGGAGCTGGTTTTCTGAAAAGATCAACAAAATTGATAGACCGCTAGCAAGACCAATAAAGAAGAAAAGAGAGAGGAATCAAATAAAAAATGATAAAGGGGATATCACAACCGACCCCCAGAAATACAAACTACCATCGGAGAATACTATAAACACCTCTATGCAAATAAACTAGAAAACCTAGAAGAAATGGATAATTTCCTGGACACTTACACTCTCCCAAGACTAAACGAGGAAGAAGTTGAATCCCTGAACAGACCAATAGCAGGCCCTGAAATTGAGGCAATAATTCATAGCCTACCAACCAAACAAAGTCCAGGACCAGACAGATTCACAGTTGAATTCTACCAGAGGTACAAGGAAGAGCTGGTACCATTCCTTCTGAAACTATTCCAATCAATAGAAAAAGAGGGAATCCTCCCTAACTCATTTTATGAGGCCAACGTCATCCTGATACCAAAGCCTGACAGAGATGCAACCAAAAAAGAGAATTTTAGATCAATATCCCTGATGAACATCGATGCAAAAACCCTCTATAAAACACTGGCAAACTGAATCCAGCAGCACATCTAAAAGCTTATCCACCATGATCAAGTGGGCTTATCCATGGGATGCAAGGCTGGTTCAACATATGCAAATCAAAATTGTAATCCAGCATAAAAACAGAACCAAAGACAAAAACTACATGATTATCTCAATACATGCCCTTCATGCTAAAAACTCTCAATAAATTTGTATTGATAGAATGTATCTCAAAATAATAAGAGCTATTTATGACAAACCCACAGCCAATATCATACTGAATGGACAAAAACTGGAAGCATTCCCTTTGAAAACTGGCACAAGACAGGGATGCCCTCTCTCACCACTCCTATTCAACATAGTGTTGGAAGTTCTGGCTAGGGCAATCAGGCAAGAGAAAGAAATCAAGGGTATTCACTTAGGAAAAGAAGAAGTCAAATTGTCCCTGTTTGCAGATGACATGATTATATATTTAGAAAACCCCATTGTCTCAGCCCAAAATCTCCTTAAGCTGATAAGCAACTTCAGCAAAGTCTCAGGATACAAAATCAAACTGCAAAAATCACAAGTATTCTTATACACCAGTAACAGACAAACAGAGAGCCAAATCATGAATGAACTCCCATTCACAATAGCTTCAAAGAGAATAAAATACCTAGGAATCCAATTTGCAAAGGATATAAAGGACCTCTTCAAGGAGAACTACAAACCACTGCTCAGTGAAATAAAAGAGGACTCAAACAAATGGAAGAACATAGCATGCTTATGGATAGGAAGAATCAATATCGTGAAAATGGCCATACTGCCCAAGGTAATTTATAGATTCAATGCCATCCCCATTAAGCTACCAATGACTTTCTTCACAGAATTGGAAAAATACTGCTTTAAAGCTCATATGGAACCAAAAAAGACCCCGCATTGCCAAGACAATCCTAAGTCAAAAGAACAAAGCTGGAGGCATTACGCTACCGGACTTCAAACTATACTTAAGGCTACAGTAACCAAAACAGCATGGTACTGTTACCAAAACAGAGATATAGACCAATGGAACAGAACAGAGTCCTCAGAAATAATACCACACATCTACAGCCATCTGATCTTTGACAAAGCTGACAGAAACAAGAAATGGGGAAAGGATTCCCTATTTAATAAATGGTGCTGGGAAAATTGGCTAGCCATAAGTAGAAAGCTGAAACTGGATCCTTTCCTTACTCCTTACATGAAAATTAATTTCAGATGGATTACAGACTTAAATGTTAGACCTAAAACCATAAAAACTCGAGAAGAAAACCTAGGTAATACCATTCAGGACATAGGCATGGGCAAGGACTTCATGTCTAAATCTCCAAATGCAATGGCAACAAAAGCCAAAATTGACAAATGGGATCTAATTAAACTAAAGAGCTTCTGCACAGCAAAAGAAACTACCATCAGAGTGAACAGGCAACCTACAGAATGGGAGAAAATTTTTGCAATCTACTCATCTGACAAAGGGCTAATATCTAGAACCTATAAAGAATACAATCAAATTTAAGAAAAAAGCAAACAACCCCATCAAAAAGTGGGCAAAGGATATGAACAGACACTTCTCCACAGAAGACATTCATACAGCCAACAGACACATGAAAAAATGCTCATCATCACTTGCTATCAGAGAAATATAAATCAAAACCACAATTAGATACCATCTCACACCAGTTAGAATGGCAATCATTAAAAAATCAGGAAACAACAGGTGCTGGAGAGGATGTGGAGAAATAGGAATGCTTTTACACTGTTGGTGGGACTGTAAAATAGTTCAACCATTGTGGAAAACAGTGTGGTGATTCCTCAAGGATCTAGAACTAGAAATACCATTTGACCCAGCCATCCCACTACTGGGGATATACCCAAAGGATTATAAGTCATGCTGCTATAAAGACACATGCACACATATGTTTACTACAGCACTATTCACAATAGCAAAGACTTGGAATCAACCCAGATGTCCATCAGTGACAGACTAAATTAAGAAAATGTGGCACATACATTCCATGGAATACTATGCAGCCATAAAAAAGGATGAGTTTGTGTCCTGTAGGGACATGGATGCAGCTGGAAACCATCATTCTCAGCAAACTATGGCAAGAACAGAAAACCAAATATAGCATGTTCTCACTCATAGGTGGGAACTGAACAATCAGATCACTTGGACACAGGAAGGGGATCATCACACACCAGGTTCTATTGTGGGAAGAGGGGGGAGGGATAGCATTAGGAGATACACCTAATGTAAATGACGAGTTAATGGGTGCAGCACACCAACATGGCACATGTATATATATGTAACAAACCTGCACGTTGTGCACATGTACCCTAGAACTTAAAGTATAATAAAAAAAAAAGAAAGTTTGTCAACCAATTATACTTAGGAAGTTAAGCAAATATATTACATGTGATGAATAATGCAATATGAAAAGTTTAAAGGAGTTTAAGTTCATAAATGAGACCAAAATTGATCAGAGCCTTTTTAGAAATGATTGCTAAATTTTCTAGATCTATAATTAAAATAATAAGTTATTTAAGCTGAAATTAAAAGTGTAAGGACAAACTAGGTTTTTCCTTTTATTTATAACTTTAATAAATTGAATATTAATTTTTTAAACTTAAAAAAATTGCAATTTTAATCGTATAAGAATCTGGACATTTTAGGGGCAAGATTAGTTAACGTTTAGTTGTCCATTAAAGTTTAAAGTTTGTCTTTAAATTTATATACCTTCTTTTATTATTTGATCTTGTGAAATATGTATTTTAACTTAATAATACTTAAATAACTTTGTAATATTTATATCTCTTAGTGAATTTTTATCCTATTTTAATGAAAGGCAATAGGAAAACCCAGGAAAGTAATTTAGCTTTTTTTTTTTTGGTAGTAATGTAAATGGAAACACAAGCAGTTAGAAGTAGAAAAAGATTAAAAATTAATGTGTAGGCCGGGCGCGGTGGCTCAAGCCTGTAATCCCAGCACTTTGGGAGGCCGAGACGGGCGGATCACGAGGTCAGGAGATCGAGACCATCCTGGCTAACACGGTGAAACCCCGTCTCTACTAAAAATACAAAAAAACTAGCCTGGCGAGGTGGCGGGTGCCTGTAGTCCCAGCTACTTGGGAGGCTGAGGCAGGAGAATGGCGTAAACCCGGGAGGCGGAGCTTGCAGTGAGCAGAGATCTGGCCACTGCACTCTAGCCCAGGGGACAGAGTGAGGCTCCGCCTCAAAAAAAAAAAAAAAATTAATATGTAATAAAAGACTAAAAATCTAGATGATAGCCACATCTATTCTACAGAAAATATAAAACAAATAACTTTTTAGTAAAAATAAAAATATCTGAATATATGCTATAAGAATACAAGTAAACATTAAAACTGGATTATTTATTTTCAAGGAAAATGCTATAAAATGATTTCTGCCTAGGAGTTATATAATTATGTCCTTCATTTTACTTGAAATGAATTGAATTTCATTAAAATACTTAAAATAATATGGCAATGTAAATGAGGAGGGAATATATTTTAAAAGTTGATTTGAAATTGCTGAAATAATATACAGCACCTAAACTAGTCATAATTTAGTCAATACTTAAGTATGCTAAAGTGGTTTTCTTATATTGGATAACTATTGTGGAAAAACTGATATCAAATATCTTTAGGGAAGAAAACATAGCTAGTAAAATGAATAGAAATTAATAGGGTTGAAAACGAATGGCAAAAGAGTTTAAAGATACTTAACCAATAATATTATGAATATAAAAGTGATCTAAGTTTATTTTCAGGTAAACATATATCACTGTGCTTTTTTTTCATATTCAGTGATGCAAAGATGTGCATTATTAGTCTTGATTACCGGGGCAGAGATGTTATTAGTGATAGGGTATTCTCAAATAATGGGTGAACCCAGTTCTTAGATAAAAATTTAGAACTCTTTCAAGACTGATAGATAATACAGAGGTTTGTAAAATCGTCCTGAAGAAAGTATAATATTATTTTTATTTTTAATATGCAGGCAACCTGAAAGTGAGAGTGAACCTAAAGGGTAGTCTGGACAACAGAGATGCCATGATATCACTGTAAGTTTCTTTCATTTTTTAAAATTTATTTTACTTGAAGTACTGGGATACATGTGCAGACTGTGCAGGTTTGTTACATAGGTATACATGTGCCATGTTGGTTTGCTGCACCTTTCAACCCACCATCTAGGTTTTAAGCCCCATGTACATTAGGTATTAGTCCCAATGCTCTTCCTCCCCTTGCCCCCAACCCTTGACAGGTTCTGGTGTGTGATGTTCCCCTCCCTGTTTCCATGTGTTTTCTTTATTCAACTCCCACTTATAAGTGAGAACATGCAGTGTTTGGTTTTATGTTCCTGTGTGTGTTTGCTGAGAATGATGGCTTCCAGCTTCATCCATGTCCCTGCAAAGGACATGAGTGAGTTCCAAATATTTTAAGGATGGGGGGTTGGTGGGGGGGAGGAAGAGAGAGAGAGAGAGAGAGAATGTATAGATGAAATAGATGAATACATATTAAGTACTGACAGTCATATAGCTATATATCATAAAAATAAATTGAAGAATATTTTTCAGAATTATATTTTTCAGAATTTATAATAGACATGATCAAGATATAATAATGATACTGAAATTTTTCACTTAAAAATTTCTTATAGTGTTATTTTTAAATTCTTTTCTCTAGTTAATTTTACTTCTTTAGCATTTGTGTATTTAAAATGCTGGCTAAAAATAAATTGCATGATATAGGTCGACTTTGCAATAAGGTTACTTGCATGCTATTTGTTGAACTAGCTGTCATTGTAACTTACTTGTTGATAAAGGTGACTTTTTTCATTTATTCAGTCTTCTAGAGTAATTATCTGCGATGGATGGACACAAAAAAGTGGAAAAAAAAAAGAATGTACATTACCTGGTTTCCTGGGACTCAAACCTGCATATTGTGATTTTTAATTTGACCAGAAAATATGATATGTATATTTGTATAATTTCACAGATAATTTACTTATTAAAAATGCATGATAATGAGTTTTACATTACAAATTTCTGTTTTTTTAAGTTATCTCACACTATTTCTGTTGGTCAGTAGACACTAATTCTGTCAGTAGGGGCATGGTATAAGGAAATACCGTAATGTAATGAGGTGGTACCATCATTAAAAGCCACTGTTATATTTCAAATTGCAATGGTGTGTTGTTATTTATAGTGTCACGGTCTGTAATCAATCAAAGACAATGATCCTAAAATTTGGAAAAGTTTTTCACCATATGCTGCTGAAAAAAGATACATTTTCAGGTATATAAACATTCAGAGTAAAGGATGAACAAATATACACCACAAGAACTTTCTACAAAATAAAGCAAATAGACTTTAAGTCTAACAGCGTTAGTAGAGATAAAAGAAGAATGTATTCTAATGCAAAAGGTCAAGTTATTATGAAGTTATAATAATTATAATTAAAATATTTTACAACTTTTAATATAACTTCAACATGTACGAAGCAAATATTGATAGAACAAAAAGAGAAGTAGAAAAATCATCAAATATACTTAAGGATTTGAGCAACACGATTGACAAAAATGATCTATTAGATATACACAACAACTTCAAAATATGTATTTTAAGTCCATGTGAAAGATTTACTGATATATTCCACATGCTTGCACATAAAACACATCTAAACAATTTCTCATAACTGAAATATTTCAGATTATGTTCTCTAACTAAAGCAAATTTAAGATAAATATATTATAAAATATAAATTCTCCAAGTATTTGAAATAAACGATACATTTCTAAACAATTCATAGATCAAAGAAGAACATTCAATGGAAATTTAAATATACTTTGAACTGTATGCTGTAAAAGTATAGAAAAAAGAATGACTGATGTAGCTGGTCCTTGCTTAGTGAGAATCTGAAACTACTTGAAGATGTTAAAGGAAAATCGAATATGAGCCTATAACTATTTTTAAATTAATTGAATGTAAGAAATAATATAGAAAAAGGAAAAATTTAATGAAAATAACTATAATATTAAGAATAAACAAAGCCAAAGTTATTTCTTTGAGGAAACCAATAAAATTAATAAAACTTTAAGAATATACTAATACTAGAGAAAAATTTTGAAGGCACACATTAACAATATCAGAAGTGAAAAGGCACACACTCACAGTCACTATTAATAGTAAGAAATTTAAACATTTAAATGAAATAGAAGTATTTCTATTTTCCAAAATTGACCTAAGAAGAATTTAAATATCTGCATGTAACTGCAATTTAAAAGCAACTGTAATCAAAGTTAAAAAGTGTTTAATAAAGAAAATTTAGGTTTTGATGGCTTCCTCTTTGCAATCAAGCAAGTACTTAGGAAGACATAACTTCAGTCCTACACATGCTGATTCCTTTTATGAGGTTCAGCAAAAATTAGTAACAAAACATGGCAGTCATTATTCAGCCTGAAAAAAGAAGGAAATCTTGTTATATGTAGTAACATGGGTGAAATTTAAGGACATATGCTAAGTGTAATAAGCGAATCACAAAAAGGCAAATATTTCATGATTCCATTTATATGAGGGATCTAAAATAGTCAAACTATTTGACTCAATTCTCTGATTTATAAGCATATACACACATAAGACACACAGATTTTTAGGTACTAGAAATAGATTTGAAGTTTTTTAATCCAATGAAAGGGATCAGCAAAACATATATAATGAAAATAATTAATATTGAATTTTCTAGTCTTTCCTCCTAATATTGTGAAGACATTTAGAAAATTCACTATTAACATTTTTATATATCTGTGGAAATAGTAGTAAATATGGCTGCAAAAAAAATAAAAAATACACTTTAAAAAGGAATCTTTATCCAAAGAAAACCTTATTATAATATAAACACAGAAAATCCAAAATAATCTATAGATAAAATATTTTAATTACCAAATGAATCTGAAAAATCCATTGTGTGTAAATTTAATACACAAATATCCCATTTACATATAAAATAAAAAATGTAAAAACTAGAATATTTAAAAGAATGTCATTTACATTAGCACCAAACATATTAAATCCCTAGAAATAACCATTCTAGGAAAACTATGACATCTATACATACAAAATGATAAATTACTATTAAAAGAAATTAAAGATAGTGTTAGGCCATTCTTGCATTGCTATAAAGAAAAACCTGAGGCTGGATTTTTTTTTTTTTTTTTTTTTTTTTGAGACGGAATTTTGCTCTTGTTGCCCAGGCTGGAGTGCAATGGCGTGATCTCGGCTCACTGCAGCCTTCGCATCCCAGGTGCAAGCAATTCTCCTGCCTCAGCCTCCTGAGTAGCTGGGATTACAGGTGCACACCACTATGCCCAGATAATTTGTGTATGTTTAATAGAGATGGGGTTTCACCATGTTGGCCAGGCTGGTCTTGACTTCCTGACCTCAGGTGATCCACTCGCCTTGGCCTCCCAAAGTGCTGGGACTATAGGCGTGAGCCACTGCACCCAGCTGAGGCTGGATAATTTGTAAGTAAATCACACTACCTAACTTCAAAATGTGTAAACACCATGGTACTGATATAAAAGCAGACACATAGACTAATGGAACAGAATAGAGAGCCAAGAAATAAATCTATGCATTTACAGCCAACTGATTTTCGACAAAGGCGCCAAGAATACATACGAGGAAAAGTTTCTTCAACAAATGATGTTGACAAAACTGGTTACCTACATGCAGAAGAATGAAATTAGATCCTTATGTATTAGATATATAGGATCTAATATATAGACAAATTATCTCAAAATGAATTAAATACTTAAATATAAGACCTGAAATTGTAAAAGTATAAGGAGAAACAAAAACATAGGGGAAAAGCTCCAAGACATTAGTCTGGGTAATGAGTTTTTAGAATATGACCTCAAAGTACAGACAACAAATGCAAAAATAGACAAATAGAATTGTGCCATACCAAAAAACTTCTGTACAGCAAATGAGACTCAACAGAGTGAAGTGACAGCTTGCAGAAAAAGAGAAAAGACTGGCAAACTATACATCTGATAATAAGTTAATACTCAAAATATTAACAAATTTAAACAGCAAGAAGACAAATAGCCTGATTAAACAATGGACACAATAAAGGAATAGACTTTCTCAAAGGAATACATACAAATGGCCAACACATAAATTACAAAATGCTCAATATCACCAATTACCAGAAAATGTAAATCAAAACCACAATAAGATACAATGGAGATACAGTGTTAGATTGGCTGTTATCAAAAGGTAAAAGATAATAAGTACAGATGAGGATGCAGAAAAAACAGAACACTTATACCCTGTTGTTGGGAATATAAATTAATACAATCATTATAGAAAACAGTATGGAGGTTCCTCAAAAAATTAAACCTAGAAGTGCTGTATGACTCAGCACTCCCACCACTGGTTATGTATTCAAAGTAAATAAAATCAGTATGTTGAATAGATATCTGCACTGCCTGGTTTACTGCAGCACACACAGTAGGGTCAAGATACAGAATCAAGCTAAATGTCCATCAACTAATGAATGGATAAAGAAAATACAGTACATATATACAATAATTCAGCCATAAAAAGAGGAAATTATCTCATTTGCTACAACATTTATGAACCTAGAGGCCATGATGTTAAGTAAAATAAGCCACAGAAAGACAAATATCACATCATCTCACTCATGTGGGATCTATAAATGTTGATTTCATAGAAGTAGAGAGTAGAATGGTGGTTACCAGAAGCTGAAGTGATTAGAAGACAAAAGGGTTTGGGGAAATGTTGGTCCAATGGTACATATTTACAGTTAAATAGGGGAAATATTCTCAAGAGATCCATCACGCTGACTGTAGTCAATGACAGTGTATTTTATTATTGAAAAACACAGAGAGCAGATATGTGTTTGCACCACAATAATGTTAACTATTTGAGGTAATGAATTTATCAGTTAGTTACATTTAATCACTCCACAATGTATATATGTTTCCAAACATTATGCTATACATGATAGATACATACAATTTTATCTGTCAATTGAAAAAAGTGGACTTAATACAAAAAGGAAAAGATAAAGTAGACATAACAGGCCCACAGATTAAAATTATTTCATTACTTTTAAATATGCAGTTAAAAAAAGAAATAAATGAGGTTTCCACTAAGAAGTTGACAGCAATTTATCAATATTTGAGAGCTAAGTGACCTGTTCCAACCCCAACCCCAACTCATAGACCAATGGCATATGAAATTTATCTATTCTAGTCCAGTGGAGTTCAAATCTAATCATGAGGATTGTAGTTCAGAACAGAAAATAGTTAAAGAACGAGCTGAATTTAATAACTTATTTAAAGCCATAAATCTGAAAAAGACTGATAGGGAGACCAAAATACGTTGGTCCAGGCTTTTTGGGGGGAGAATCAATAGTTTGAGTAAAGTGGCCTGAGTTGGCATGCAAATTATCTTAGAACTGTTAGTTACAGGAACTCAACGTACCGTAAACCCTCCAAGAGACAAGGAGGACCTAAGATGTATGTGAGTGAAATGGAAATACCATAGTGGAAATGGGAAATTACAGATAGTAAAGTTTGATTCTAAAGACTGCACCATGGTTACTTTCTTTGTACCTGAGCATATAATTGGTATGAGTGTTCCCTGTGAGTGGGGTGTGTTGTCCTTTTCATGGGAGGACGGGGAAGGACATTGATTAAAGTTTACCCTTTAACTAATTTTTGCAGCTCTACTAAATGAGAACCTTTAGAATGGTCCATACCCTCCTCAATATCAAACATTAGGCAATAAAGAATTCCACCAGGGCAATAAGAGAACATTACTTTAATTAAGGAAATGGTTGTGGTCAGAGTTTTAATTCTAATTTTCTTTTTAAATGTACTGTTTGGTTAGATGCAAAGCTGAGTATGAAGTAAATTTCCTTTCTCAGAAACTTTTGTGTCAGTTATAATGTATTTATCTATCTATCATCTATATCTATCTATCTATCATCTATCTATCTATCTATCTATCTATCTATCTATCTATCTATCTATCTATCTATATTTCTACCTCCCTACCTATTTATTTGGTACTAAGCAATCTTTCACAGTCTTGAGAACTTAGAGATAATATAGGCCTTTATGCTAAACAATACTAGACCATGGAATAATTTTATATGATTAATAATTGCCTCAACAAGGAACACTATAAATTTACAATATATTTGAAATTAAAATCTTTATCAGAATCTCTCTCAGGCCCATATGTTTCAAGATGAGAACATAGTTTACAGACTCTGAATATATAAAGATATTTAAGATTGGATATTTGATGGACTCAAAGCCTCAGTAGAGAATACTCACATTAAATGTTCTATTCAAAGATGAAGGATTTGGTGTAGCAAGAGAGAGTGCTGGTGAGCCCCAGGGATTCAACAGACATCCACGTGCAAAGTCCCTGGGGTTCTTATTAATATCTGTACGTACAGACTCATGGCTTAATCTCTTCATGAAATAACAAAGGTTTGTGGAATAAATTCTGTCTCTAGGAAAGCTCATGGCAGAAGTTCCCAGTGGATTCTTTATGCAATTATGTATAGAAGCAAAATCCAGGTTGTATAACCAGGTTTTCCAGGTAAGTCAATTGGTCCTGGAGGTTTTCAGGGAATTATACCTTAAACAGCAAATTATACATATTCTTTCTCTTACTTAAGTCAAGAGTGAAAGCTGAACATTCAGACATCCACAGATATAAGAATAGAGTTCTCCCAGTTTATTTGTAAAATACCCCCCCTGTATAATCCGCCACTGACTTTCTCATCACCGGTTAGGAACTTTTAATTATAAACTACTTGTGATCATTGTTCTTCTGCAAGTTTTTCACAGTGCAGTTAAAGCAACAAGAACATTTCCAAAGTAGTACTTATTTATTTTATGGTCCAAAATATGATCTGTCTTGGTGAACGGTCCATGTGCACTTCAGAAGACTGTGTATCCGGATGTTGGGTGTCTGAATGCCAATTAGGTCAAGTTGCTTGATGGCTTTCTTCACATCATCTGTATCTTTACTGATTTTCTTCCTAGCACTTCTAACAGATATTGAAAGAGGAATAATGAAATCTACAACTGTAATTGAGGATGTGTCTGTTTCTCTTTTCAGATCTGTCAGTTTTCCAGTTTATTTTCAAGCATACACATTTAGTATTGTTATGTCTTCTTGGAGAATTTTCCCCTTATAATTTGTAATGTCCCCTTTTTCTCTGAAAACTGTCTGTTGGAATATCTATTTTATCTGAAATTAGGATAAGTACCTGGGCTTACTTTAATTAGTATTTGCCTGATACATTTGTCTTTTTACCTTTGACCTATCTAAATGTTTATATTTAAAAGAGGTTTATTATAGAGGCATACAGATGGGCCTTGCTTTCTAATTCAATCAGACAATGTCTATCTCATAACTTGTATTTAGTCCAGTAGTTAGCATATAATTTTTTCTGTAAAGAGCCTGATACTAAATGTTTTTGGCATTATGAGTCACATGGCTTCTGTTGCAAATCCCCTAATCTGCTGTTACAGTGTCAAAACGACAATGCAACATTTCTTTTCTTTTCTTTTCTTTTTTTTTTTTTGATACAGAGTCTTGTTCTTTTGCCCAGGCTGGAGTGAAGTACATGATCTCAGCTCACTGCAACCTCTGCCTCCCAGGTTCAAGTAATTCTCCTGCCTCAGCCTCCCAAGTAGCAGGGATTACAGGCACCCCCCACCATGCCTGGCTAATTTTTGTATTTTAGGTAGAGACAGAGTTTTACCATGCTGACCAGGCTGGTTTCAAACTCCTGACCTCAGGTGATCCACCCACCTCGGCCTCCCAAAGTGCTGGGATTACAGGTGTGAGTCACCACACCTGGCCAAAAATGTAACATTTCGTTGTTACACCACATTTTGTAAATAAAGTACATTTCATTCATTCATTATTATACTTTTATTATATATCAGTTGACAGACATTTGGACTCTTTCCACTTTTTCACTATTATGAGTAATGCTGCTATGAACTCTAATGTAGGTTTTTGTGGACATATGTTTCTATTTCTCTTGTATATTTACCTAGAAGTGAAATCGTTGGATTGTAAAGTAATGCTGTTACAGTAGCCATTCAATTTGTCAATTATCTCCATTGGTTTACTTCAAAAAATATTCAAACTTTGACTACACTTACCATTCCTAGTTGAACCACCGTTGTTACTCTCCTTGACTATGTTACAGCCCCCATACTTGTTTCATTTACTTTTCCCCTTGCCTATCTATAATCTATTTGCAAAAAAATAGCCTTTTCAAGTGTAAGTTATATTGATTGACATTAAGACCTAATACTATGGTTTGATGTTTGTTCACCCTACATATCATGTCGAATTTTGATTTCCAGTATTAGAAGTGGGTCCTAATGGGAGGTGTTTGGGTCATGGGGGCAGATCCCTCATGAATTACTGGGTGCCATCCTCATGGTAATGGGTGAGTTCTCTCTCTATTAAGTTCTCTCTCTATTCCTGTAAGAGCTGGTTGTTAATAAGAGCCTGGCACCTCCCGCTACATCTTGCTTCCTCTCTCACCATGTGATCTCTGCCCATGCCTGCTCCCATTTACCTTCCACCATGAGTAGAAGCAGCCTGAGGATTTCACCAGAGCTCAATCTTGCATCCAACAGAATTGTGAGCAGAATAAATCTTTTTATAATAAAAAACGTACCAAGTCTCACATCTTCCTTTATAGCAACACAAAAGAAAGACACCTTACATGAGATTTACTTTTCTGACCTACACTACAACAACCCTCTGAGAATAACTCTGCCAAGAAGTTCTCTGACATACTCTGGAGGCGTTTTCCCCATTGTCTTGATGATTAACATTCAGCTTCTCATTACTTGTGCAAATTTCTGCAGCAGACTTGATTTTTTTCCCCAGAAAATGGATTTTTCTTTTCTATTACATCATTAAGCTGCAAATTTTTCAAACTTTTATGCTTGCTTTCTCTTGAGTCCTTTGCTGCTTAGAAATTCCTTCCACCAGATACTCCAAATCATCTCTCTCAAGTTCAAAATTTCACATATCTCTACGGCAGGGGCAAAAAGCCACCAGTCTCTTTGCTAAAGCACAGAGTCAACTTTTCTCCAGTTCCCAAAAAGATCCTCATCTCCATCTGGGACCACATCAACCTGAACTTCATTGTTCATATCACCATCAGCATTTTCATCAAAGTCATCAACAAGTCGCTAGAAAGTTCCAAACCTTTCCACATTTTTCTCTTTTCTTCTGAGGCCTCCAAACTGTTCCAGCCTCTGCCTGTTACCCAGTTCCAAAGATGCTTACACATTTTTGGGTATCTTTACAGCAGCACCCCTTTCTACTGGTACCAATTTACTGTATTAGTCTGTTCTCATGCTGCTTATAAAGACATACCCAAGACTGGGTAATTTATAAAGAAAAAGAGGTTTAATGAACTCACAGTTCCACGTGGCTGGGGAAGGCTCAAAATCATGGCAGAAGGCAAAAGAGGAGCAAAGTCATATCTTACATGGCAGCAGACAAGAGAGAGCATTTGGAGGAGAACTGAACTGCTCTTTATAAAACCATCAGATCTTGTGAGACTTATTCACTATCATGAGAATAGCACAAGAAAGACCCAGCCCCATGATTCAATTACTTCTCACCAGGTCCCTCTCATGATGCATGGGAATTTTGGGAGCTACAATCAAGATTTGGGTGGGGCACAGCCAAACAGTATCACTGTATCTTCGTTCTCATTCTTTTCAAAAAACTTCTTGATTTCTGACTTAATTTCATTATTACCCAAATGTCACTCATAAGCATGTTTAATTTTCATGTAATTGCATGGTTTTGAGTGATTTTCTCAGTCTTGACTTACATTTTTATTGCACTGTGGTCTGAGAGTGTGTTTTGTATAACTTTTTTTTTTTTTTTTTTGCATTTTCTAAGGATTGCTTTATGTCCAATTATGTGGTTGATTTTAGAGTATGTGCCATGTGGCAATGAGAAGAATGTATATTCTGTTGTTTTCTGGTGGACAGTTCTGTAGATGTCTAATAGATACATTTGGTCCAATGTTGAGTTCAGGTCCTGAATATCTATTAAATTTTCTGCTTTGATGGTCTACCTAATGCTGTTTGTGGTGTCTTGAAGTTTTCCACTATTATTGTCTAGAAGTCTATGTTTCTTTGTAGGTGTAGGCTGCAGCCTCGTAGGTCGATCTCAGACTGCTGTGCTAGCAGTGAGCAAGGCTCCATAGGCATGGGACTCACCGAACCAGGCATGGGAGAGAATCTCCTGGTCTGCCAGTTGCTAAGACCATGGGAAAGCACAGTATTTTGGCAAGTGTGTCTCATTTTTCTAGGTACAGTCTGTCATGGCTTCCCTTGGCTAGGAAAGGAAAAATCCCCTGAATTTTTGTGCTTCCTGGGTGAGGCGATGCCCCGCCCTGCTTCAGCTCACCTTCTGTGGGCTGTACCCACTGTCCAACCAGTCCCAGTGAGATGAACCAGGTACTTCAGTTGGAAATGCAGAAATCACCTGTCTTCCGCATCGATCACACTGGGAGCTGCAGACTGGAGTTGTTCCTATTCAGTCATCTTGAAATGGACCCTCGGTTTTCTCTGTCTTATGCCTTTTCTCTTCCTTTTTTTCCTCCATTACTGCTTTCTTTGAGTTAAATGGATATTTTCGAGTTACTATTTTAATGTTATTTTCTTTAACATATATTTTTGAATTGTCTCCCTAGTGACTGGCCTGCAGTTTACCTTAGTATCTTAATTTATAACAATCTCTTTTGGAGTAATGCCAATTTAATTTCAATAGTATACAGGCTTAGCTTATATGTAGGTCTGTCCTCTGCTCCAGTATACTTTGTGTTATTGTCACAAATTACATACTTACTATTGTGTACCAGTCAATTTAGATTCATAATTATTGCTTTATGTAGCTGTCTTTTGAATAAGATAGGATAGGAAAGACACAACCAAAATAAACTTACGTTGTCTTTTATATTTACCTTCATAGCTACCCTTAATGGTGCCTAATTTTTGTTCATATGGATTCAGTTCTTTTGTAGGGTAGGTCTGCTAGTGCCAAATTCTCTCAGTTTTTGTCTATCTGACAATGTCTTAATTTCTTTTTCATTTTTGAAGGATGGTTTTGCTCAATATAAAATTATCGATTGATCATTTCTTTCCTTCAGAACTTTGAATATTTCATCCTACTCTCTTGTAGCCTCCATGGTTTCTAATGATAAATCAGCTATTATTCTTATTCAGCATCATTTGTATGTGACAAAGTTATTTGTCTTTTGCTATTTTCATGACTCTCTACTTTTTTGTTTAATGTTTCTGGAGTTAAACATCTTTTCATGTGCTTAGTTGGCCATTTGTTTGTCTTCTTTGGATAAATATCTATTCAAGTCCTTTTGAACTGTTTTTATGGCATTGAGTTTTAGAAGTTGCTGAATTTTAGAAGTTGTATATCTATTCTGGATGTTAATCCATTTTGAGTTGTGATTTATAAATATTTTCTTTTATTCTGTTGGTTGCCTTTTTACTCTTTTTTTTTTTTTTTTTTGCTTAAAAGTTTTTAATTTTTATAAGGTCTGATTGGTCTATTTTTTTCTTTTGTTATTTGTACCTTTGATATCATGTCAATAAATCATTGCCAAATTAAACATCATGAAGCTTTTGGCCTATATATTTTTTCTAAGGCTTCTATAGTTTTAACTCTTACATGTAAGTCTTTGATATAGTTTGAGTTAATTTTTGTATGTGGCCTTAGGAAAGGGTCCAACTTTGTCCTTTTGCTTGTGGAAATCTAGTTTTCCCAACATGATTTGTTTAAAAGACTGCCCTTTCCCTATTTGTCTTGGGTACTTTATTGAAGACCTTTTAATTATACTCGTGAGGGTTTGTTTCTGGTCTTTCTAGTCTGTTACTTTGATCTATATATCTGTCTTTACATCCAATTTTATTAATTTCTGTAGATTTTTAGGTAATTTTAAAATCAGAAAGTGTGAGCCTTCCAACTTTGTTCTTTTTCAGAACCATTTTGGCTAGTCAGAATCCTTTGTGATTCCATATAAATTTTAGAATAGGTTTTTCTATTCCTGCATGAAAGCCATTAGGATTCTGATTGGGATTTCACTGAATCTGATCAATTTACATAATATTGGAATCTTAAATATAAAGTCTTCTAATCCATGAACACGGGATAACTTTCCATTTACTTATGTCTTTACTTTCTTTAAACAATATTTTGTAGATTTCATTGTACATATCTTTCAGCAGCTCTTTGGTTAAATTTATCTGTAATTATTTCATCCCATTTAATGCTATTGTTTAATTTTTTAATTTCCTTTTTAGACTGTTTATTGTTAGTATAAATAAATGCAACAGTTTTTCTTTTTGTTTTCCAAGATGAGGTCTCGCTTTGTCACCTAGGCTGGAGTGCAGTGGTATGATCACAACTCACTGCAGCCTGAACTCCTGGGGTTAAGCGATCCTTTCGCCTACAAGTGTGCCATCAGGGTCAGGTAATTTTTTAAAAAAATTTATTTTAGAGATGACTTCTTGCTATTTTGCCCAGGTTGGTCTTGAACTTCTTCCCTCAAGCAATCCTCCTGCCAGCCTCTCGAGTAGCTGGAATCACAAATGTGAACCACATGCCTGGGCAAAAGCAACTTATTTTGGGGTGTTGATTTGGTATCCTGCTACTGTGCTGAATTTATTAGTTATAACATGGTGTGTGTGTGGGGGGAGGGCATTTGTGTGTAGTGTTCTCTATAGATAAGATTCTACCACTGGGAACAGAGATTTTACTTTTTCTTTCTAGTTTGAATCCTTTTTTTCTTGCTTAATTGCTCAAAGTAGATCTTCCAGTACTATGCTGAATAGAAGCAGTGAAAATGGACATCATTACCTTGTTCCTGATCTTGGAGTAAATGTTTTCATTCTCACCATTACATATGACATTCACTGTGGATTTATTAAATATACCTTTAACTATTTTGTGATAGTTTCCCTCTATTTCTAGCTTCTTGAGGCTTTTTATCATTAAGTATACTGAATTTTGTCAAATGCGTATTCTGCCTCACTTAGGATGACCATGTGGTTCTTTTCTTTCATTCTATTACATGGATTGGTTTTCATATGTAGAACTTCATGATGCGTCTTATAATTGTATTTGATACAAACTCTATAGGAAATGAGCCAATGAAATACTCTGTATTCCTCTTTTATCCTATTGTTTGAGAATAAAGACATATATTTTGCCTTCTACATTCTGGATATCAGGTAATGGTATCACAATATACACAGTTGCTTAAAGCACAAATCTATATTTCAACAACATAACTTACCTGCACCTTACTCATAATAACAAAAAATGTAAAAAACAAGTTTTATGTACCTTGGCTAAATGCCTTATAAAATATCTCATAAAGTCTAACAACATACTCACAAATTGGCATAACTTTACCTACTTTACTGTTAAGAAAATTAAAGATGCAGAGCAGTTAGAATTGTTTTGAAACACAACTAGAGACTTGCATGTGTCACTTCCTTTAACACTTTTCAGCTTTCTAAGCATTATCATACATATGGTATTAATTTTTCAGAGCTCAAGTATCATTTGCTAAACTTTCTAAGAATTTGTATGAGAAAATCTCTCAGCATAACTGTGCACTTTTTTGTCAATAAAGGATCCATTCTACAGGTGTGCAGTGACATCACGTGCATGTGATTTTCATTGGCATTTCCCTGGTGATAGTGATGTTGACCATTTTTTCACATAATTCTTGGCCATTTGGATGTCTTCTTTTGAGAAATGTTGATTCAGGTCCTTTGCCCATTTCAAAATAATATTATTTGTTTTCTTGTTATTGAGTTTAGTCACCTATAAATTTTGGATATTAACCCCTTACTTGATGTATAATTTGCAAACATTTCCTGTTATATAGGTTGTCTCTTCACTCTATTGTTTCTTTTGCTATGTCAAAGCTTTTCAGTTTAAAGTAATCCCTTATTTTCTATTCTTGCTTTTCTTGTCTTTTGAGGTTCAGAATAAACAAATATATAGAGCTAGCAGGTAGGTAAGTGATTGCCTGGGGCCAGTGAAGTAAAGGAGAAGTTAGCTGGAAAGTGGAAGAAAACAATGGGGAGTGATTACTAATGTTTCTGGAGCTTCTTTTCTGGGTGATGAAATGTTCAAAAATTGATTATGGTGACGGTTGCACAGTTCTGTGATCTTACTAAAACCTTTGCATTGCATACTTTAAATGAGTGAATTGTATGATATGTTAGTTATGTTTCAATAAAGCTAGTTAAAATCAAGGTCAAGTTGACTGTCTAGCCTTTTTATGTGCTAGGAATTTGGTATGCTTTCTTTTGTATTTTCTATTTGAAACTGTATTTTTAAATATTTAAGAATTATTTCCCTAGTATGCATATATTACTGGAAGAACAATGAAAGAAAAAGTTAAGCAAACCATTTATTTTCACTCAGACAAAATGTAAGCACAAAGTAAATATGAGCACAAACATAATTTCACAGATGAATGTGTATAGATAAATCGCCATTATTGGTGTCTTTCTTAATATTCTGTGGCCATACAATTTGCAGAAATGGTGTTTCAGAATCCGCAGTAAGGAAACACATGTGGGAATTCCCAGCATATCACAGCATCTTCATTCATCTGCTCATCTTACATCACCATACTTCCAAGCCCCCCCCCCCCACACACACACATACACATACCCCACAAAACCAGACTTTGTCCAATTCCAAGAAGAAGCTCTCCTAGAAGAGAAGAGGGAGTATTACCCAGAGTCATCCCCTACACTCCCGGTCTCGGTGACCTCAACCCAGAATGGCAAAGGAAGTATGGGCTGTAGGTGTCAGACCCTGTCCAGCCTCCCTCCTTCTCCCAGCTCTCCAGGAAATGCATCCTCTTGGAGCAGAGTCAGGTTAAGTGAGGAACAGCTGTCTGAGTTCTGGGCTGAGCCCTCTAATTAATAGGTTCAACCAGATTCCAGTGGCGCAGTGGCCCTGAAACTGGGCAGGCTCTGACCGTGTCCCTCCTCAACCTGACCTAAGGTTCAAGACCAAGGAGGATGATGCCCTCCTGTCCTTGAGGCTCTGGGGCTCTGGAGCAACGGGCTGTTTCTTCTGCCCAGCTTGGCCTGAGCTACTGGAACAGGGAGGGTGACACATGCCTCCTCTCTGGACACTGAAATGCAGTCATCGTACGCAGCAAAATTCTTCACTTGCAATGACCCGCGGAGGTCAGCCGGCCCAGCCCTGAGAGGATCAGCAAGAGCGCATTGCGTGGCCAGCGGCCTCACCACAGTAATGGCTGCTGAGTATGGAACGGGGCTGCTTCTGGCCAGGGCTGGGGAGGCCGAGCGGAGCCCAAGAACTGTGGAGTCTAGAAGGCACGGCCCAGACCCAGCTCTGTGGATCCCAGAGACTAGTGGAACTTGAGTCAGGGGGCTCCCCACCCACAACCGGATGCATTGGAGGAGGCACGTGGGAAGGCACGCAGGCTTTATTTTCCAAAAGTTTAGCATTTACAATGCATTCGGGGATAACATAAGGTTATAAAGCACATTTGTTCCTTTAGTTTATTTGCTACGGAAGTTCTGTGCAATATTAATGTTCCATATCATAGCTTTCTGATACAGCGGATGAATTACTACAGTGAAGAAAAACAGAAAAAATAGAAATTCACAATATGTTTAGCAGTAGCCAATGCCTATTTTAAACCATATTTATTACTGAATTTCTACTTTATAATTGCTAAAAATCAAAGATTATTATAGATAAGTTTAGTTATCTATATTATAGATGTTATATTATCTATATTATAGATAAATTTGGTTCTTATCTATATTATAGGTAACTTATCTATATTATAAGGAGTCCAACTAAAAAGCTAAACATAAAATAAATGTATATGTTTTCATACATTAGCATTGATTTATAATTTACCAGGCAAACTATGAAATGACTATGTAAAAACAATCAAAATCCATTTATTCAGTTTTATATACTTTGTTTCTTAGAAAAACCTACAGCTTAGGGAGACAAAATAAAAGGTTAGTCTTTATTTTTTTCCCCATTAATATGACGTTCACACATGAAAACAATAGAATTAACATGGAAATAATTTTCATTTTATAGTTAATATTCAGGTTGCTGACTTTAATTTTTTCACAATTTCTTTATTCAGTTTATAAAAATACTTTATGTAGTAAAATATACATTCTAACCATTTTTAAGTGTACAGTTCAGTGGAACTAAGTACATTCATATTGCTGTGAAACTATCACCATCTGTCTCCAGAAACATTTTCTTCTTGCAAAAATGAACTTCTGTGCTCAGTAAAGAATAACTCCTCATTGAATGATACGTATTCAACAACTTCCCATCCTCTGTGACCCACAAACACAAGAAAATATACTCAATATCACTAATCATTAGGGAAATGCAAATCAAAACTGCAATGAGATATCTCCTCACACCCATTAGGATGGCTACTATGTTTTTTTAAAAAGCAGAAAATAACAATCCTAGCAAGAATATGGGCAAACTGGAACCCTTTTGGACAGCTGGTGGGAATGAAAAATTGTAAAACTACTGTGGAACACAGTATGGTAGTTCTCAAAAATATAAAAATGGAATTACCTAATTTCAATTTTGCAATTTTTTTCTTTGGCCAGACATTCTTAAGTTGTCCTTCTGTGGAATACTCTTGCTTATATACCTTTCATGCAATATTTAAAAACAAAATCAAATATTGATTGTCTTCTCCAGTTTGTAGAAGGAAACAAAATAAAGTTGGCTCTTTTACAATTCATTTTTCCACACTTCCTTCTAAATATAAAATATTTGACTTACAAACAATAGTAACATAAAAAATTAACTTCCAAATAGCCAAAATTTTTATTTCACTGAAGTATTTATTTTTTAACCATGTGCTTTTGGTTGTGATATATGTTGTATGTCATATTTATTTAAATAGTCCTATATACCTTAAAGACTTTATTATTTATATATTTTGTTAATTCACATAATTGATAATTAATGTATCAAGATTTGCTGTGTTGCTAATAAAGAATAATGACTTTCTGACTCTCTATGACCTGAACAAATTTTTGAAGTCTACTGTACATCGCTGAAGGCATGATAAATAATACAGTTACTCATGATTTTATTAAAATCTCTGTTAACTAAAAAGGAGCCAAGTGCTAATATCCAAGACAACGGGGGAAAGGTCTTGAAGGCATTTCAGGGACCTCTGTAGCAGCTCTTTCCAAAATATAGAGATGCCTGCCATCCTTATGTTCAAGTAGGTCAGAGGCTAATAGGAAACTAGACATATTGAAGAAATGTCATAGCTAGATATACTTTACAAATTCATTTTTAGGATGTATACAACGTTCCCTGGGAATGCAGTTAAAATAATCTATCTTTCTCTATCAAAAGTAACTACATAAAGAATGTCACATTTGAGATTTAAGCTAATTGGGTGAGTAAATAAACTTTTTATGAGAGTACTATTAAATTATTCAAAAGTTTTAAGTGTGAGTGTTAATTTCTCATCTTAGAAAGATTTTGCAAGATGGTTGTTTGGGAAAGTGGATGTTTTTTTTTATTTTTTATTTTTTTATTTTCTTTTATTTTTTTAATTCACACAATAGTTGTACATATTTATGGGGGTACATAGTAATGTTTCGATATATACAATGTATAGTGATCAGAGGACAGTAATTAGCATATCCATCTCAAACTTTTATCATTTCTTGGTGGT